>NW_026973685.1:887500-897500 GCF_035594125.1 Scylla paramamosain | reverse complement strand
TTCCTCAGCCCCACACACACCCTGCAGGGCACTGGGCACCCACACACTCACCCTGTTGACCAGCATGACATTCTCGGTGGGTGAGCGGTATGGCTGTTTGGGTGACAGCCGGAAGCTGTTGATGTCCACCACAAAGAGGAGGAAGTGTGTCCGCTCCATGTGGCGCAGGAAGCGGTGCCCCCATCCCCACGTTGGCCCAGGCACCCTCAATGAGTCCTGGCAGGTCAGCGATGGTCAGGCCGCCGCATGTCACTGTACTCCACCACACCCAGGGTCGGCTGCAGCGTCGTGACTGGTGGAGGGAACAAAGTATAACGTTAGAAATTTAAATGATGAGTTATTTCAAGAGAGCAGCATAAAATTAGGCTTATAATGTGCTGTTTTGTTTCTCTTCAGTTGATTTTGCATTTTGTGTTTGTCTGATATGTTGTATCTGTACTATTTTAATAATAATAATAATAATCATAATAACTAATAATAATAATAATAATAACAATAATAATCTATTTATCTATCTATCTATTGTTACAAGTTCCTAGTTAACCAAAGTTGGAGTCAGGTCATGAGCTTGGGATGAATTGTGGCTGGCCAATGGAAATGTACATGCCAGGCCCAGGTGGACTTAACCTAGGCCCAGGTCGGGGGTAAAGCTGACAGATATTCTTGGTCGGCTGTAGTGAGCTGTGTTGTGCCTCTGCTTGGGACTGGTGGGTTTGCTTGTAGCTGCTACACTCTATGCAATGGATAAGTACATGTACCTTCAGTTTCCATGATACTTGTCTTGGTTTATTCAGTGAGAGCAGTTAGGTTATTTAATGCTGTTTTGTGGTGGTGGTTTTGGTGAAGTGCTTTGTGGTTTGTCAGTGATTATCAACCATTGTGAGTTTATGGTGTATGTTATTATTTCCTGTTGGATGGAGGAGTGTATTGGTGACAAGTGGAATAACAAGTGACTGTTGCTAGTCTAGTAGTGAATCATGAGAGTACTTAATCTGTTTGTCAAACTGCTGTGATGTAACATCTGCTGGCCTGTCTATCCTTTCATTTTTCAATAGGCAGCTTTGTTTGCTATAAATTGTTGAATATATTAAGGTAAAGTTTTACAAGCACTTGATTTCCTTTTGCCCTTGACCTGAGTTATGCAATGGATGATGTTCTTGTCTTAAAGTGAACATAACAAACCTTGAATCAGGTTATCCAAACTTGCTTATTCACTTGGCCAACTGCCTCCATCTCACAATATTATCTATGCTGATAAGGAGAAATAATGTGTAATAATAATAATAATAATAATAATAATGATAACAACAATAATAATCTATCTAAATAAAATAAAATTCATAAAATAAAATAAAATGTACTACTACTACTACTACTACTACTAATAATAATAATAATAATAATAATGATAATAATAATAATAACAATAATAATAATAATAATAATACAGATTTCATTGAATTATTTTTTTATATGCTTCTCCTCTAATTAATTCCTGTATTCAGTTTTATTACATGCATGTCATGTTTATGAAGCAATCACTTGTACCTAAAAAAGTACTTTCTACATAACTTTCATGAGCCCAAGACAGATTAGCAAAGTAGAGGCATGAAAAATATTCATAGTTGTCTAGTCTTGGGAATGGTTCTCTGTTTCCTTGGGCAGGCTGTGGCTCAGAGGCAGGAGATGAAAATGATGAATTGTATGAACTATGGGAATACTTCTAGACTGAAGTGTGGTGACAGACAGACAAACATATTTATGGACAGAGAGAGAGAGAGAGAGAGAGAGAGAGAGAGAGAGAGAGAGAGAGAGAGAGAGAGAGAGAGAGAGAGAGAGAGAGAGAGAGAGAGAGAGAGAGAGAGAGAGAGTACATATAGTGAGAATACATAAAACAGTATAAAGTAAAGGCAATGAGCAGTACAGTAAAAAAATCAAGCAAACATGAGGCAGAGTGAAGTGGAGATGATGTGAACAAGGAGAGAGAGGTGAAGAACACTCACAGGGGTAGCTGGCCACCTTGGGTCTGGCCCTGGAGATGGCCCACAGCAGTGTGGACTTGCCAGCATTAGGGAAGCCCACCAGACCCACATCGGCCAACAGCTTCAGTTCCAGCTTCACAATGTGTCCCTGTGGATGCGGGAACATAGGAACATGAGAACACATCATCAAAAGGGGTAGTGCAAGAAGCCATCAGGTTTGTACATAGTTTTTCTCACCTCCACAGCTGCTAACTTTGCACAGGTGCCTTATATGTCCATGCACACTGTACATTTCACAAGTATGAGAGGGGTTTCCATTTCAAGACACTTGTCCTCCAATTATTGATGATCCTTTTTGACCTCTCTTTAGGGACTGGCATTCTAGTGAGCCTTTTTTTCTTTTTTAACCTTTTCTTGCTGTTGGCCAGTGACCCACTTACATAAAAAACAAATCAATCAATAAATGAATAAGCCAAGGAAGTGCCAGTGTTCCTGATGCCCCACCAGTACCCACCTGTCCCTTCTGCCCATTGTACTGGTTGCTGGGGTTGCTGCCCTGCCCACCTCAAGCCACCAACACCCTGTCTCCTGCACAGTTTATCTCACTTGAAAAAAATAAAAATAAATAAATAAAGGAATAAAGGAAGAAAAGATAAAAATCACATCTTAACTTAGGGAAATATTTCTACTGATTACAGCTTAACCATCCTACACACACACACACATATATACACTAACAACTGATTACTGAGTCCATTCCATTCATCCACCAGTCTATTTCAGAGCCAATTCTTTCCTGTCAATAAAAAAATTCTCCTAACAAGAGATCAAAGAGAAAATAAAGACAGGGTGAAAAAGGAAAAGGGTGAGAGTGCCATCAGGAAAAAGGTGAGAGTGGCATCCTCACCCAGCAATTTCTGGTGCTGCTCGAGCCAGACGGTGGTGCCTGTAGGGACAGGAATGGTCAGCTCAGCACCAGCCTCCCCACAGATGTGATACTTGCGACTGTCCATGCCAGCTGCCCCAACCCACCGCTGGTCTGGCCGAGCCTTGCGCAGCTTCAGCAGACTGTGGCCTGTGAGGGAAAGAGACAGACAGAGAGAGCAGGGTAAGAGGGATATGGTCTGTGAGAAGGAGAGCAGGGTGAGAAGTGGTCTGTGAGAAGGAGAGCAGGGTGAGAAGTGGTCTGTGAGAGGGAGAGCAGGGTGAGAAGTGGTCTATGAGAGGGTGAGTAGAATGAGAAGTGGTCTATGAGAGGGAGAGCAGGGTGAGAAGTGGTCTGTGAGAGGGAGAGCAGGTGAGAAGTGGTCTGTGAGAGGGAGAGCAGGGTGAGAAGTGGTCTGTGAGAGGGAGAGCAGGGTGAGAAGTGGTCTGTGAGAGGGAGAGCAGGGTGAGAAGTGGTCTGTGAGAGGGAGAGCAGGGTGAGAAGTGGTCTGTGAGAGGGAGAGCAGGTGAGAAGTGGTCTGTGAGAGGGAGAGCAGGGTGAGAAGTGGTCTGTGAGAGGGAGAGCAGGGTGAGAAGTGGTCTGTGAGAGGGAGAGCAGGGTGAGAAGTGGTCTATGAGAGGGTGAGTAGAATGAGAAGTGGTCTATGAGAGGGAGAGCAGGGTGAGAAGTGGTCTGTGAGAGGGAGAGCAGGTGAGAAGTGGTCTGTGAGAGGGAGAGCAGGGTGAGAAGTGGTCTGTGAGAGGGAGAGCAGGGTGAGAAGTGGTCTATGAGAGGGTGAGTAGAATGAGAAGTGGTCTATGAGAGGGAGAGCAGGGTGAGAAGTGGTCTGTGAGAGGGAGAGCAGGTGAGAAGTGGTCTGTGAGAGGGAGAGCAGGGTGAGAAGTGGTCTGTGAGAGGGAGAGCAGGGTGAGAAGTGATCTGTGAGAGGGAGAGCAGGGTGAGAAGTGGTCTGTGAGAGGGAGAGCAGGGTGAGAAGTGGTCTGTGAGAGGGAGAGCAGGGTGAGAAGTGGTCTATGAGAGGGAGAGCAGGGTGAGAAGTGGTCTGTGAGAGGGAGAGCAGGGTGAGAAGTGGTCTGTGAGAGGGAGAGCAGGATGAGAAGTGGTCTGTGTGAGGGAGAGCAGGGTGAGAAGTGGTCTGTGAGAGAGAGAGCAGGGTGAGAAGGAAGTTTCCAAGCCTCATTCCCTGTCATAACAAACAGTGTTTAAATGTCATGCCTCACTTCCTGTCATAACAAACGTAGTCTCTCTATGTCACTTCCCATCACAACACACACAGTGTCTCCATGCCTCACCTTCCTTCCCCTCCACATACACGTCACCCTCTTGCGCCACCCACTTCCCTGAGAAGACCTAATACAGTGGGACATGAGAGATACAAGAGGACATGGAAGGAAGATAAAAAAAGATAGTTACACAAGGAATATGAAAATGAACAGCTTTTCCATCCAGTCCATAGAATGGGATGAGAAAGTACAGAGAATACATCAATCTTTTCAAGGGTTAAACACCATGAGATGCAAAGACAGGACACCACAAGTATAGGTCCCCTCCCATACATTACAACTACATAAATACAACTACATAAACACACACACACACACACACACACACACACACACACACACACACACACACACACACACACACAAGGTTTCAAGACACTTGTCCTTCAATTTTTGACTACCGCTTTGGACCCTTTTATGGGACTGGCATTTCAGTGGCCATTTTTTTTTTATTGGATTTTTGTTGCCCTTGGCCAGTGTCCCTCCTACATAAAACACACACACACACACACACACACACACACACACACACACACACACACACACACAAAAGGGGATCTATTCATGGCATACACTGGAACTCCCTGTCTGCTTCTGTATTTCCTCCTTCCTATGAATTGAACTCTTTCAAGACAAAGGTTTTAAAACATTTATCCTCTCATTCTGACCTTTCTTTTGAGACTGACACCTTAGTAGTCTTTTTTTCACTATTTATTCCCCTTGGCCAGTGTCTCTCTTACATAAAATAAATAAATAAATAAAATAAAATACATTAATGCAAGGAATGGAAATACTGGACTGGGCAGATACTATGCACTGTGATAGTGTACACTGTGACTGGCTCATGACAGCTGCTGGCCTGCCTGTTTTACATGGCCAGGGGAGTGAAGCAAGGCAGCTGGTGAGACTGTTCAGGGATGCGGGGAGACAAAACTTCATGGTTAGGTTTGGAAGTTGAAATATACGGTCAGACTTCATTTAAAATTAAAATTTACTCATGAAAATGGCATCAAACTATCATACTGTGTTCTGCAACTGGCCAGGCTCAGTTTTACAAGAGCAAGGATTGATGCCACATACCTTGCTGTCACCAGTCAATAACACTTCATACACAGTCATGCTGTTCCGAGGGGAATGATAGAGGGGAGTAGAAGAAAAAGACCAGGGGAGATATACATGGAAAGTTTGGTGAAGTTGACAAGTGCAAGGATGACAGCAGTGCAGATGATACAAGCTACACAATGCAGACAAGAGTAGAGGTCCATAGTTGCTAATGTACTGGAGGATAAGACACTGCAGTAAGGTAAGGTAAGGTAAGGCAGGCCATTGATGCATGGCAGTTAGAGTGACTTGTTATGGAGTGTCCACAGGGGTGAACCTTCCAAGTTAACCCAAGTGGTTATAGTGTGGTGTTCAACTGTACTACTTTTGTGTCATGAGACAGGCATCATGTGTGGCTGTGATATTTAAGGAGTCAGACACCTACCATTGACTGACAAGTAAAAGAATGGTGACAGCAGCCATTCCAGTTTATCAGAACCTTTTTCTCCATTGAAATTCATCCCAATAGCTTTCAAAGAAAACATTACTAATTCCTTGGATCCCACACATTACTTTTAACTTATGTTTAGCCTTTCTCCAGTAAAATACAGATAAACTGATTTTTTAAAGAATCCAGCATTTATTTTTCCTGTGCACATACATTAGCTGCCCATCATAACATTCCACTGTGCTGCCAGGCTGCCTCACTCACCTGGCATGGCAGCACTGTAGCAGAGACACATCACTGGCAACTCATACCACCATGATGCAGGACCCAGCCAGGAGGGACACACATTCTCCATGACTGCCAAAAATTTCTTCTTCCCCTTCCCAGCAACACAAAATTTCATCTTCCCCTTCCCAGCAACACAAGATCTCTTCTTCCCCTTCCAAGCAACACAAAATCTCTTCCTCTTGCCAGCAACACAAAATCTCTTCCTCCTCCTGTACAGCAATACAAAATCTCCTCCTCCTCCTCCTCCTCCTCCTCCTGTAATACCACCTTAGTTAATAAGTCCCTAATTTTAAGCTTATATTTATTACATATTATTTTTTGTATCCAGTACAATATAAATTTTGTCCTTACTGGATTATTAATAAACCATTTATGATTATTATTTGCTAATGCATCAGTGTAGCATCAAAACATTACTACACCCTGCCTGCTCATGTTTGTTTGTTATCAACAAGGAACACAAGTCAGTCCTTTGCTCTGCCAAACATTACTTCCATGGACTGCCATACCAGCACATTTGAGAGAGAGAGAGAGAGAGAGAGAGAGAGAGAGAGAGAGAGAGAGAGAGAGAGAGAGAGAGAGAGAGAGAGAGAGAGAGAGAGAGAGAGAGAGAGAGAGAGAGAGAATTAGGTTAGTTTAGAAAGCCAAATTCCAGTGATTTTTGCTTCTCCATACGAAAATTTACATTTCTTTTTCGTGGCTGTTAGACGGTTCATGTTTCTAATAATACTGTTGTGCCTACCCCTCACTCCGGGCGGGCGTGTTATCCACACGGGCACAGATCAAGAAACTTGAGCAGCGGGGCCTCAAATAAGTAGCACTCTGAACGCCGGGACAAAACACACACACACACACACACACACACACGAGGCCGGGGCACAAGGGAAAACACGGGCACTATTTCCTAGGTTTATCGACAAATCCTCCGCAAGTACACTACTTTACAAGTTTACAGGGGCACCACAAGTCTCCCAGGGCACGACAGGCACTCAACAGGCAGGGAAACACTTACAAAGCAGGCAGGCACACGCTGGCCTCAAGCCTCCTCTCTGGCCACGCGTCTCCCCTCTCTGCCTGTTCCCGCTTCTCCCAGTGCTGCCAACTCCACAGTGCTGCCACCCGCACCCATACCCCTGCTGTAACAATACCGAAAAAAGAGATTGAGACATGTGTCTCAATTCTGTTTTCATCTGACAGATACACTGGGTTCAGTTAAGTTGGGCTAGGCTAGATTAGGCTTACAAAAATTTCGTTCTTTAATTTAATTGGTCATTCATTTTATATATATCATTATTTTATTTATTTATTTTATGTAAGAGAGTCATTGATCAATGGCAACGAGAGGCAGAGAGTTAACTCTTGCAATTGAGAGGAGGACAGAATAGTGGTGATTGATTGAGAATACTGGTTAACTCTTGCATTAGAAAGGTGGACAGAATAGTGGTGAGAGAAAGAACAAAGTCTTGTGCATGTGCTTGTGATAGCGAGAGAGAGGCTGAAGACAGTCAGAGAGAGAGAGAGAGAGAGAGAGAGAGAGAGAGAGAGAGAGAGAGAGAGAGAGAGAGAGAGAGAGAGAGAGAGAGAGAGAGAGAGAGAGAGAGAGAGAGAGAGAGAGAGAGAGAGAGAGAGAGAGAGAGAGAGAGAGAGAGAGAGAGAGAGAGAGAGAGAGAGAGAGAGAGAGAGAGAGAGAGAGAGAGAGAGGGGGGTAGGAAGAGGAGGAGGAGGAGGAAAATAAGAAGAAAACATGCCCCGGGTCTATCATTTTTGTGAGTGACCTTTACCAGACAATGGTATGAAAAATTAGTTATCAATTTTTCCAACTAGTAGTACATTATTGATTCACCTCTCACCTACCTAATAATAATAGTAATAACAATAGTAACAATAATGATAATGATAATAATAATAATAATAATAATAATAATAATAATAATAATAATAATAATAATAATGACAATAATAATAATGATAATAATGATAATAATAATGATAATAATAATAATAATAATAATAATATAATGATAATAATAATAATAATAATAATAATAATAATAATAATAATAATAATAATAATAATAATAATAATAATATTTTTTTGTATTTTCACTATAAAAATATTAATGTATTATGGTATGTATACAATGGAAACACACCCACACACACACACACACACACACACACACACACACACACACACACACACACACACACACACACAACAACAACAACAACAACAACAACAACAAAATGCAATGAAAATATGCTACTACTACTACTACTACTACTACTACTACTACTACTACTACTACTACTACTACTATTACTACAAAATAATGAAATAATATATATATATATATATATATATATATATATATATATATATATATATATATATATATATATATATATATATATATATTTTTTTTTTTTTTTTTTTTTTTTTTTTTTTATGTAGGAAGGATACTGGCCAAGGGCAACAAAAATCTAATAAAAAAAAATGCCCACTGAAATGCCAGTCCCATAAAAGGGTCAAAGCAGTGGTCAAAAATTGGTGGATAAGTGTCTTAAAACCTCCCTCTTGAAGGAATTCAAGTCATAGGAAGGTCATATATATATATATATATATATATATATATATATATATATATATATATATATATATATATATATGTATATGTATATATATATATATATATATATATATATAATATTTTTTTCTCTCAAACAAAATAAATAAACAAACAAATAAGTAAATAAAAAGAATAATAATAAATTTTCTTTGTTTGTTTACTGTGGTTGAAGTGACGTGGGATTTCAAGGGTGTTTTTAAGGTTCTAGTGTTAGATTAACAACATTTCTACTTTCCAAAGGCCCTAGTTGAAGTTACAAGGGCTTTTTATGGGTGTTTTTAAGATTCTAGAGACAGATTAACAATATTTCTGCATTATTAACAGGAGAAACACTCTTGAGAACCCTGCTAACTGTATTTAAAAGGCTGTATTTCTGTGGTTTTCAAGGGTGTTTTTAAGGTTCTAGTGACAGATTAACAACATTTCTGCATTACTGACATGAGAAACATCCTTAAGAACCCTGCTACCTGTATTTAAAAGGTTGTAGTTGAAGTTACTGTGGTTTTCAAGGGTGTTTTTAAGGTTGTAGTGACAGATTAACAACATTTCAACATTCCTAAAGGGAGAAGCACTCTTTAAAAGGCTCTATTTGAAGTTATTGGAATTTAAAGCACAAAAAAATAAATATATAATAAAAATAATCATAAAAACACTCCCAAACACACCCAAACAACATTTCTACATTCCAAACACCCTAGATGATATTCCAAAGGTTTTTTAAGGGTGTTTTTAAGATTGTTGTGACAGATTAACAATATTTCAGCATTGGAGACTTCAATGTTTTTCAGTATGGCGTCGCAACTGCTCGTGATCGGTCTTGTCTCTTTCGTTTGGAGTTATTTCTGATTTTTGGTATGCGCGTTTTTTAGCTGAGAGACAATTCTTCATTTCTGAGTTTTGGTTTAATTGTTTTGCCCTAAAAACACGAAAAAATTATATTGAAAATGTACGAAAATCACTTTTTTTTTCTCTCTTCCATTTTCTCTTTTCTTTTTCCGCTCAAGCGACACGTTCCAGAGGCAGCTCAACACAAAGTGACAGGGAGAGAGAGAGAGGGAGAGAGAGAGAGAGGGAGAGAGGGAGTGGGCGAGGCGGTGTATTGCATGTCTTAATAAAAGTTTTGTGTGTGTGTGTGTGTGTGTGTGTGTGTGTGTGTGTGTGTGTGTGTGTGTGTGTGTGTGTGTGTGTGTGTGTGTGTGTGTGTGACCATGCTCGTGCTACACAAGGGAGAGTGAAGGAGTGGGGGTGAGGCAGTGTGGTGGGGGGCGTGGTGGGGGGCTGGGTGAAGAGAGTGGTGAGGGTAACACAATAATCCGTGCTGCACTGTACAGAGGGGTCGCCGCCCCCGGCCAGTCCCCCCTCCACACACACACACACACACA
>NW_026973685.1:875000-877500 GCF_035594125.1 Scylla paramamosain | reverse complement strand
ACACTGCAGTTCCTGCCATTGTGACACAGACGTAACTCTACTTGTTATTTTGGTGTCGTCTGCAAATCTACTTATTTTGCAGTTTATCCCTTCATCAATATCATTTATGTACCTTATGAAGAGTACTGGTACTAATACAGAGCCTTGAGGAACGCCGCTATTTACCTTATGCCACTCTGACTCTTTTCCATTTATTACAACACGCTGACAGAAAGTTTTCTGTCAGAGAGCCAGTCTCTCAGCCATTTCAGGGTGTTTCCGGCAATGCCGTGAGCTTTTACTTTACTGATGAGTCTCTTATGGGGAACAGTGTCGAAAGCTTTCTGGAAATCAAGGTAGATAATATCAACAGCTTTTGTCTCGTCATACGAGTTAAATACTTCATAAAAGAAGTCTAGTAAGTTTGTTAAGCAGGAGCGCTTGGTTCTGAAACCGTGTTGCGAATCCTTTATGATTTTATTTTCTTCTAAATATTTACAATTTTATCTCTAATTATTGTTTCCATCAGCTTACACACTACTGAAGTGAGACTGATCGGCCTGTAATTAGCTGGGAGAGATTTATTTCCTTTTTTAAAGATTGGCGTGACATTTGCTAGTTTTCATTCGTGGGGAACTTTACCCGCTAGCAAAGTTTTATTGAATAAAATTGTAAGCGGTTTCACGAGCTCATTTCTTGCTTCTTTAAGAAGCCTGGGTGATATCTTGTCTGGCCCGGCTGTTTTGTTTACGTTCATGCTCTTTGTGACTGAGAGGATTTCACCTTCTGTGGCAGCGTCTGGCAGCTTGGTGCCTCGTGACTGACAGCGTGGGGTTCGGCAGGCTGCCCTGAACATCCTCAGTCGTGAAGACGGTTGAAAAGTACTCGTTCAGGGTATTCGCCATGTCTGTTTCGTTTGTTATTTGTTTACCATTTTATGTTATTAATGGACCAATCGTTGATGTTACGACCCTTTTTGCTTTTACATAACTGTAAAATTCTTTTGGGTTCGTTTTACATGAGTTCACGATCTGAGCTTCGACAGATTTTTTGCTGCATTTGATCAGCTTTTTAGTTTTTCTACGTAATCTGTCGTGCTCTAGTTTATCATCATTATTTTGTGTTAGTATGAATTTGTGGTACACATTTTTCTTAGCCAGAAGGCAGCATCTAATTTCATTGTTCCACCATTTTGGTTTGGTGTTTTTTACCTTCCATCTGTTTCGTTGCGGTACACACAAAAACGTAGTTTCATTTAACTTTTTAGCAAAGACTTCCCATGCGTTGTTTATGTCTGGTGTTTCCAGCAGTTCATTCCAGTCTATGGATGCAAGCTGCATGCGAAGTCTCTCAAAGTTAGCACGCCGATAGTCTGGCACTTTTTCTTTACTTTCGCTTACTTTAGCTTTGTCAAAATTTATGGTGAAAAGTAAGCTACGATGATCGCTGGAACTCAGTTCTGGTCCAATTTTTAGGTCTTTTACTGACTCTTCACCAGTTGTTAAAACAATATCTAGGATATTGTTACCTCTCGTCGGATGCATGACGTGCTGGTGGAGGGAGCTTTCAAGGATACTCCCGTAGAGATGCTGGCCTGCGTGAGCCGTCAGTGGTTCACCCCACCTCGTGACTGGAAGATTAAAGTCCCCCATAATTATGCAATTATTAACGCAGCAAATGTCCGCGATAAGGTCATAAAGTTTTTCGTCTGTAGCGGGTGACTGGGCTGGAGGACGATAGACGAGACCTAATGTTATTTTACGAGATTTATTTTCTAACTGGATGAAAGTGACGTCTATATTAGCAATGGTTGGGTTCAGGAGGTAAACGAGGATGAAGATTACTTTTTACGTAAAACATAACACCGCCTCCCGCACGGTGAGTTCTCTCGCAGCTAAAAATGGTGTAGCCAGGGAGTGAGTACTCAGCTAAGTAATCCCTGCTTGATGAATTTATCCACGTTTCCGTGACGCCTATGATGTCGTAGTTTTCAAGATAAATAAGAGCTTGCAGCTCATTTAATTTATTCTGTAAACTACGGGCATTGAAGTAACAAGCTCTGATCTTGTCTGAACCTGTGAATGAAATATTTACGTTAGTGCTTACGACGCTGGTCCTGTTGCTGACGCCCGCGCGTTTTTTGATCTGTGGAGACAAACTTTTTCATGGATTAGTCTGCCCATCCTGGCTGCTCCCACAGAGTTCAGATGAAGGCCGTCTCTCTGAAAGAGTCTGTGTTCATTATAAAAATCATTCCACATGTTAAGATACTCCACGTTTTCCTGTTGGCAGAGAGTCTTTAATCTGTTATTTATACTGAACGCAATGTTGTAGAACCTTGCGTTCGCGTTGATCCTCGGGAGAATGCCTGAAATTATAATATTATTTGATTTAGTCTTGTACTTGCGAATCATTTCCTTGTACTTCGCCATCAGTTCTTCTGATCGGGACCGCTGGACGTCATTTGTGCCTGCGTGGATAACATAAAGGGTGTTAGTTGTGGCGTCCTTGGTCGTGTCCT
>NW_026973685.1:845000-867500 GCF_035594125.1 Scylla paramamosain | reverse complement strand
CGGGAAGACCAGGTGTGGGTTCTGTGCGGGGAATCACGATTCCAAGCTGTGCAGGGAGAAGATAGACAAACCAAAGTGCCCAAACAGTTATCAGGAACACTGTGCCTGGAGCTTCAGATGTCCACCAGACCGGATTCACACCTCCATACCGCCAAGGGTCAAATGACACCAGCGGTACCTTCTCCCAGCGAGTTCCCCCCTTTGCCTCAGGGGACTCATCATCATACACACACTCACCACCCGGCGCCACCTCACCATCTTTCATCAGGCACCACCAACCACCCCTCACTGCCCACCACCACCCAACCCTCCCACGTGACCGATCAAACCTGGAATCGTCACCAACCATCACCGATGCAGGCTCAGGGAGCCACCCCGAGCGCTTCCTCCCCATTACCAGTACTAACCCCCAGTGCTTTCCCCCTTTGCCTCGGGGGACTCGTCATCATGCTTCACAGCCGACTCACCAACCACCCGGCGCTACCTCACCATCTCCCAGCAGGCACCAACAGTCATCCCTCACTGCCCGCCACCACTCAACCCTCCAAGGTGAACAATCAACCCTGGAGTCGTCACCACCCATCAACGATGCAGGCCCAGGGAGCCCCACACCAGGCCAGCCCGTCCCATGCTCAGACCCAGCCCGTGCTTCCGCCCACCACCCCCAATCCGGATGCTACGGAGAGATCGACAGCCAGCCAAGCACCCACTGCTACCAGCGATGTCAGTGCTACGATCATCAGGGAGATACAAGCATTACGCCAGGAAGTCAGGGCACTGAGGGAAAACAACGAGAAAAAACAACTATACAAGGAAAACCAGGACCTAAAAGCTGTGTGTGCATCACAACAAGCCAAGATTCCCTCCGGAACGAAACACAGGCCATAAAGCCCCGTACACATTATGTATCATGATGCGCATCGTGTTGAATGGATGTGTTGAAAAAGTCGTTTTTCAACACGAAAGCGCATCACCAACGTGTTGCTGGGTCGGCTCGATTTTCAAATTGCAGCTCAGTGATGCATGACCAGTCAGAGCGACAGGACGTCCGGTCACGCTCCGCTCCAGCGCCGATGGCTCTCCAATCTCCACCACCCGCCATACCCTTTGAGTGGACAAGGGCCAACACCCAACATTTCATTGAATTGCTCAAGGAACATCCATCTTTTTTGGAACATCAAGTCCAAGCAGTATAAAATGAGAAGCGTCAGAAGTGCAAGCTTGGAAACAATAAAAGAAAGCGTAGTGTAGCCTCCAGACGAGCTCCTGGTGATATGCTGTCCCGAAAGCTGGTGTCCTGCTTACAAATGTAGGGTTCAATTTTTGTCAGCAATTTATAGAATGCAGGGATTGGCATTCTTGTGTAATTTTCGAAGTCTGTTGGATTTTCGACCTGTAGCTCCATAAATATTTGATTGAAGCTTCCCTTCAGATGTCGCCGAGAAAGCCATTGCTTACACCACAAGGCTCTACGTTTCTTCCTCCTCAAAAGTTTCTTTTTTGCTGCACACAGAGCAACTACACTCCATAGTAGAGTCTCCTGGCAGATTCCATCATCGGCGCACATCCTCCCCGCATGAAAGTTGAACTCTCACTGAGCAGCTGGCGCGCGAGAAGTTGCCGAGAACAATGTGAGCAGTGATGCAGTACAGTTTGGCAGCTAGTAATTTTTTTCAACACCACTACTGCATCACGTGGCTGATACATGATGCATAATGTGTAAAGGATCTCCTGACTCAGATTGTGGCGGACACCAGAGCCAACACGCCAACACACGGGGAGGAGGGACTGACAATGGAGACAGCCGCTCACGTCACACCCCATAAACGTGACATGATAGAATGGGCTTCCTATGCCAGTGAACAGATTAAGACCATTCATGAAGAGCAGTGGCTTGAAAACATGAGTAAGTTGAACCATGATGCCAGCATGACGCAGGTGTGGAGACAAGAGAACCGCGTCAGAGGCAAACACACACCAAGCCTCCCCGCCTCCCTGATCCAGCGGAGAAGGCATCTCAGTTAATGAGGGAGTATCGGGAGCGAGCGGCAAGTGACAGTCTGCCTGAAAACGTCAACGAGGCTAAAAATAACCTACACCCGGCCAGGGAGGCTGGTGCCGCTGCGGCCGTGCGCCTACCACACCACACCGACGCCCCATAACGAAGGGGGTGCTGCTGGGAGCGAGGAAGACAAGCCGGGACACAGCACCCGGGGTGGATGGCATAACATTCCATGGTGAATGCAGTGTGTAATGTTGCGGGGGAGCCACTCTTACACCTGTACAACATGTCCCTATCACAGGGAACACTCCCTGAAGCATGGAAGACACCAAACATTGTCCCCATACCAAAACCAGGTGAGGGACACAAGTACCGCCCGCTCAGCCTTACCTCAACGATATGCAAAATGCTGGAAAGAATACTGCTCACTCGCCTTACCTACAAAACGGGGCGCCTACATTTTAGTGTGAACGGTTTTGTTAAACACAGAAGTACTGCCAACTGCCTCTCCAACTACTTCTCTTATCATCAAGCCAAGACAGCAGTGTTCCTCCACATTGAAAAGGCTTTTGACAGAGCTCAGCCCCTGACCATCCTCCGTGACCTCACCAAGCTCGGGGTGAAAGGTACACTACTATCCACTCCGCCTACCAAGCTGAGACTGCAGGGCCACGATTTAGATTGGGTGGCCACCCATCGATATCTTGGCGTCATGGTCACCTGCAAAGCTGAGATTCAGCATTTGAAGGGCAAGTGCCGGGTCAGAAACAAGGTGAGCGGTGGGCCGGAGAGACACAAGTCTTGAACACTACCTGAGGGAGTGTGCTCGTCCCTCACACCTCAGAAAACACTGCCCCACACCTTCACCTACACTACCCGAACTGGCAAAACACTTTATTGCGATTCTGCCACAAACATTAAGGGAATACCACACATTTTGTGCAATCCAATGAGACTAGCACGATGGTGAACGAATGGTGCCCCAAATATAACTAGTGCATACAAATGCTGTCATTTTACATTTAATTTATTTATGTATTCAAACATCATCCTGATAACACTGTCCATCAGGGACCAACACCCTTTTTCACTAATTATATTGTATTTTTGGTCAAGAAAACCATTAAATCAAATCAAAGCTCTCTCTCTCTCTCTCTCTCTCTCTCTCTCTCTCTCTCTCTCTCTCTCTCTCTCTCTCTCTCTCTCTCTCTCTCTCTCTCATACGCGCCCACACCTATCACGCCCCTTTAAAACACCCTTTCTCTCTCTCTCTCTCTCTCTCTCTCTCTCTCTCTCTCTCTCTCTCTCTCTCTCTCTCTCTCTCTCTCTCTCATGCGCGCCCACACCTATCACGCCCCTTTAAAACACCCTTTCTCTCTCTCTCTCTCTCTCTCTCTCTCTCTCTCTCTCTCTCTCTCTCTCTCTCTCTCTCTCTCTCTCTCTCTCATGCGCGCCCACACCTATCCCGCCCCTTTAAAACACCCCATTTCCTTCTTTACGCGCCAAAGTCCATGAGAGTTTTGCAGCTTAAAAATGGTACGGTTTTTTTTTTTTTTTTAACGGGGGCTCTTTGATGTGTGTGTGTGAAGAGGAGGAGGTGGATGAGGAAAAGGAGGAGGAGGAGGAGGAGGAGGAGGAGGAGGAGGAGGAGGAGGAGGAGGAGGAGGAGGAGGAAGCATATATAAACCTCTTCATTCGTTGGTGTTAGGTTAGAAGCTTCATGATATCTTCTTTACCCTCCTCCTCCTCCTCCTCCTCCTCCTCCTCCTCCTCCTCCCTGCATATATTCACTCACCTCCAGTTTACCTATGGATAAAATATGCAAAACGAGACTTAATTACAATAACTTAGACATCAGTTTGTACAAGGACAGGTAAATTACAGGTGTGGCTGAAGGAAAGGGGGCGGGAGGGGGTCTGAGGGTAAGGGGGGCAGGAAGAAGACTTGGGGGGTAAGGGGAAGAATCTGTTAATTTTCTACAAGTTCGGTGTTGTTGTTGTTGTTGTTGTTGTTGTTGTTGTTGTTGTTGTTGTTGTTGTTAGACATGGTAGAATTTTAATAAAGAAGTGTTTTTTTTCTTCCTTCTCTCCTTCCCTCGTTTGTTCGTTTGTTCATTCATTCTCTTATTCATTCTCCCATTCATTCATTTATTCATGCTTCTCTTCCTCCAACTTCTTTTTTCTTTAATTTCCTTCATTCTTCCTTCCTTCCTTCCATCCCTTCAATCTTTACTTCTCTCCTTTCCTCCCTACATTTCTTTCCCTCCACACACACACACACACACACACACACACACACAGTACTCGATGGGCAGCAGGGAAAAGGGACACATTATCGTTAATATCACATTACATTGAGCTGCTCCAATGACCCGATTAGAAAGAGGAAGCAATTCATTAGACCAGACACCCACACACACACACACAGAGAGAGAGAGAGAGAGAGAGAGAGAGAGAGAGAGAGAGAGAGAGAGAGAGAGAGAGAGAGAGGGAGAGTAGGGGGTGTAGCGGGGGACACTCTCTCTCTCTCTCTCTCTCTCTCTCTCTCTCTCTCTCTCTCTCTCTCTCTATCTATCTATCTATCTATCTATCTATCTATTTATCTATCTATCTATTTATCTATCTATCTATTTTATCTATCGATCTGTTATCACGTTTATCATCAGCTTATCCTACGTTTCATTACGATTTCCAGAGAGAGAGAGAGAGAGAGAGAGAGAGAGAGAGAGAGAGAGAGAGAGAGAGAGAGAGAGAGAGAGAGAGAGAGAGAGATAGCTCTTGACGAAGGAAGAGAAAGGAGAAGAGGAAAGGAGGAAGGAAGAAGCAAGAATAAGAGAAAAATGGAAATACAGAAGACGTGAGGAAACGAAGAAGAGGAAGAGGAAGAGGGGGAAAAGGAAGAGGGAAAAGAAAAGGGAAGAGAAAAGAAATAAAAATGAGAAAAGGAAACAAAGAACTGGAAAAAAATAGAAGAAGAAGAATAAAGAACTGGAAAAAATAGAAGAAGAATCATGCAGGAAAAGAAATATAGGTGAGAGAGAGAGAGAGAGAGAGAGAGAGAGAGAGAGAGAGAGAGAGAGAGAGAGAGAGAGAGAGAGAGAGAGAGAGAGAGAGAGAGACATACAGACAGACAAAAACAAACGATTTTAACGCTTTTTATACAACAAAGACGGAAGGGGGGTGAGGGAGAGAGAGGGAGAGGGAGAGAGGGGGTGAAGGGTGAAGGGGGAAGGGGACGTGGGTGTAACTGGCGCCCCACAATATATAAGATTCAGATTCAGATTCAGATATTTTTATTCCATTATACAATGGTTATTCTTACGTACATATAACAGATTAAGACATGCAATTTGAGTGCAGTCATGTCCACTCTGATACATAATCTACATATTGTCTTCACACCATCTCATGACTGGTGCACGTTATTACGAAGATAGAATTATGGTTAAAATAGATGCTAAAATGTAAAATACAAAGAATAAAATGTAAGTAAAATAACAGATAAAAATAAAATAGCTACAAATAAAAGATTAAAAATCGTAAGTCAGCCTATAATAAGTTAAATTTGCCCCTCACATTGCGAAGTATAAAAGTCCATGTAAGAAAGTTGTGTTGGTGGTTTACACACTGAATTGTTTGTTGAATAGATAAGTGTGCAGTAATTTTTTATAAGTTCTAATGGAGGGTGCATTCCTTATATGAGGAGGAAGGCTGTTCCAGAATCTTGGTCCAGCAGCCAGTAGTGATCTCGCTCCAGTACAGGTGTTAGTCTTTGGTTCATACATGTTGTGCTGTTGTCTGGTGGGGACACTACACACCTCACTCACTTTCGGCATGGGGAATAAATAGGTAGGAATATTACCATGAGTAATGTTGTACATAATGATACCTAATTCGTATTTGTATTTTTGGTGTACTTTTAGCCAGCCACATTCTCTTAAAAAAGGTGTAGCGTGATCAAATTTAGCACCGTTGCCTAGTGCAACTTTCGCTGCAAAGTTTTGGAGTTTTTGCACTTGTTGTGTATGAGTGATATTTGCAGTTCCCCAAATCTTTATTCCATAATTAATTATGCTTAGCACTAACGTGTTCATGAGAGTAGTTCTAGTCCTCCTATTAAAACAGTCCTTACTCTTATTTATGTTCAAAATTGTGCTAAAAATTTTCTTATTTATTTTTTTGATATGAGTATTAAAAGTCATGTGGGAATCAAAGTATACACCCAAGTTTTTAAGGGAACTGCTGGGGAGTATGTTAGTGTGATCTACTTGTAGGCACGTGTCAGGTGGGATCTGAGATATAAGACCTCTGCTGCCGACAAACATGCATTGTGTCTTTGTCGTGTTGAGCAGCAAACCATTCATGTGAAAATATGCCTTAGCTTGTGACAGAGCCACTTCTCCCTTGTGAACGAGATCTTGAATATTCGCTACTTCTCCAGTGTGGATGAGCTGCGTGTCATCTGCGTACTGTATGACCTGGCAGTCGGGGATGTGCTGCGAGAGGTCATTTACAAATATAGAAAACAATATTGGACCAAGCACTGATCCTTGAGGAACACCATAAGCAACTTCAAGTTTATTAGAAATATGTTTACCTATTTTGACTGACTGAGTTCTTTTGAGAAGGTAGCTTTGGAACCAAAAGGAATCGACTCTTAACATTCTTAGTTTCCTTAATAATATTTCATGATTAACGCTGTCGAAAGCTTTTGATAAGTCACACAGCGTTACTAATGAAATGTTTCTCCTGTCAATAGTGTCGAATAGTGAATTGGACAGAGTAAGCAGAGCGCTTTCTGTAGAAAGCTTAGGTCTGAAGCCATGTTGCGTATCACTGAGGAGGTGATTGCTTTCAAGGTGTGAGGTGAGTTGAGCAGCAATAACCTTTTCAAGAACTTTTGAGATAATTGGAAGAAGTGATATGGGTCTATAGTTTTTCGGTTCCATAGCGTCTCCTGTTTTAAAAATGGGTACTACTAAAGCGTGTTTCCAAGATTCTGGGAAATTTCCTGTTGCAATTGACGAATTAATTATACATGTAAGATACGGAATAATTATAGGCAGTGATTCTTTTATAAATCGAAGTGAGATATTATCAGAGCCACAAGAAGAAGTGTTTTTTAAATGTTTTATTATCAATATAATGGTATTGCTATCAGTTGGCTGGGGTCTAAACATGCTACAGGATGGACCGCTGGTGTTATTGTTGTTGGGTACAGGCACATTCTGATTATGCTCGCTATTTTGGTGTGTTTTTTCAAAGGTAATTTTCCCAACATTAGCAAAAAATTTATTGAAACTTTCCACTTTCTTTCTCAGTGTTTCCTCATCTTTATCAATTTCTAGCGTAGCTTTGCATATATCTTTGGAGATAACCTGGTTTAATATTTTCCACGTGGCAGCACTATTCCCTCTGTTGCTCTCAAGCTTGTTGCTATAATACTCTGATTTAGATTTTTTTATTGACATTTTCACTTCTTTTTTAAGTTCCTTATACGTGGACTGTAGGTTTACGTTAGACCTGTCATTTTTAAGATTTATTTGTGCTGCATCTCGCTCGTGCATCAGTGCTCGTAAGTGCTCGTTCATCCAGGGGGCGAAGGGCCTTCTCACTTCTCTTGTGACGAGAGGAGCACACTTGTTTAAACAGTTATTGAAAATGCTCGTAAATATATTGACTTGGGTGTCAACATTGTCTGTTATGAATATATTATTCAACGTTTGAGTTTCTTGACTTAGTAAATCGCATATTGTTTCAGATGAGTAAGATGTTAGATCACGAAATGTTTTTACTACTGGTGGACGCTTTGTCTTTTTTAAGTTTACAGTCACGCTGATGAGCTCGTGGTCGCCAACAGGACACGGCATTGTGTCTGTGTGTAATATGGACTGAGTCTTATTGGTAACTATTAAGTCTATGAGGGTGGCAGAAGTGGGGGTGATTCTCGTGGGTTTGCTAATTACCTGTGTCAGTTTGGTGTTAAAAATAATTTGCTTCATCTTACTATTATCACATAAAACGTTGTCATTAAAATCTCCTAAAATATAAAATGGCTTATCTTTTAAGCTAACATATCTAATAACATCCGTTATATAGTCATAAGATTCACAGCGAGCTTTTGGGTGTCGGTACAGGCAGCCAATTATAACACTGGGAAACTTGCTGCTCTGCACTGTCACCCACACGTCCTCGTGTACCCACACGTTTGTAGTGTGGTACACGAGGCTGTGTGTGGTGTATATTTTGTGGTGCGCGGGGCTGTGTGTTACATGTGTATATTGGTGTGTTGGATTGCGTGTTGTTCGTAATGTCACGTGTACTCGTATATGAACGTCCAAGGTGCGGTCTGTATGGATGAGCGTTTTGTGTGTGTTGCATTATTTGGGGTTGTGCATCTAGCGTGCCGTATGGTGTATAGTGGTGAGTGTAATGTGTGACATTAGGTGCATGGGGATGTATGGAAGTGGATCCCATATCGTGGCGGCCCAAATCAATCTCGAATAACTCAGGAGATCTACCGGAGCTGCCATCGGCACTCCCTGTCATCCACCGTTCTCCCCAGCCCGCATCCACATTGTGCGATGGACTTCTATTTACTGCTGCAGCGTAAGAGTGTGGCTGTGTTCTTGGCGATGTTGACGTTGCGTGCTGGGGAGTGGGCAGCAGTGGAGGTTTGTGAGTGGCTGCGTAAGAGTGTGGCTGTGTTCTTGGCGATGTTGACGTTGCGTGCTGGGGAGTGGGCAGCAGTGGAGGTTTGTGAGTGGCTGCGTTAGGCGGGATAGATGTGGTGAGAATATGTTGATGCTGAGGTCTGGCACCAATGTGCGTGTCTCCATGAGTGTTGAGGAAGACATTTGGCTGCCTCTGGATACTTGCCCAGTTTTTACATAAGTGAAACCCCGAACACTGTTTTTCAAGAGCACTTAGCAACTTAATGACACCCATTCTATTTAATGTGCAAGGTTTTCTGTTCTCTATGTCAAAGCACCATTCATCCACATATCCAGTCCCCAGAATAAACTCTGGAGCTGTTTTAACAATGTTAACACCATTCGCTTCTCCCCACTCGATTAATCGCTCATTATAGTATTTAACTTTGGCTTGAAATTCCTGTGGTTCTGGCACTGGCACAACCTGACATACATGAATTTTCATTTCGCTATTTTTTTCTTTGAGATCACTAATTAAAGAGCCTAGGTGATCAAGGATTATTTCAGCGGGTAACTCTTCATGGATATCGTACACACCGCCAAGAATCACACATTCAGAGGGAGCACTTTGTAATTTTTCAGTTACCCAGCTACGTAACAGATCAATGTTCGCGTGCGCTATTGTTTTCACTATACACTTGTCACCCAGATCAGAGCGAAGGACTCGTTGTGTGTTGGTGTCTCCTAAGAGGAGACATTCAGTTGAGGCTGTAGCGTTTGAAGCTGCGTCTTGCGGTCTGCTTTTGTTTTCATGTTCCAGGTCGGCAATGCGTTGTTGTAGGAGATGAATTGTGCAGTAGGCTGTCTTCACTTCTGCGTTGAGTAGCTCAATTTCAGAATCTTTTATCTCGAGTTTTGACTTAATTAATTTGATGTCATCATAAATATTCTGCAGCTGATTCCTCTCCTGGTCACTCATGTCGTGATGGTGAGTTGGCAGGGATGGATGCGTGTCGTCTGTGGTGAGCTGCTGTGTATCGCCTGCTGGGGGTTGCCTACTGCCATTTTCTATGAGTGTTTCTTGGGGGTCTATGGTAGATGTTTCATTGACTGTATGAGGAATGTGACTTGGTTGTGTGGCTTCGCTATCAGGTGATAGCTCGTCGTCACTAGATGTCGGTTGTGCTTCACAGGAAGGTGGATGGTTTAGGATTTCAGTCACTGCAGACATCGGTGTAGCATCAGGCTGGATAAGTTGTCTGGCAGGCGATGAGCGTGACTGAGTCTTTGCCTGCGATGTCTGTAGGGTTTGGGAGGACTGCTGCACTATATTCATGATCATGTCTATGAGTTCGTCCTTCTTAGAGGACCATACTTTTTTTATTCCTAATTCACGACATCGTTTCTGGAGGTCTGCTTTGTGAAGTTTGTTCAGGTTTTCCCTCGTTGGCAACTGTGACAGTGGCTCACTGGTGTTTTGCTCATGACCTGTTTGTGTAACATGATATTCTTGACTTATGTGACTATCTGCAGACATTATTACGTGGCAGGTCAAAAATTATTCTTTATAGCAGATGATGAACAGGATTGTGTGTTTTGTAGTGCTTATATTCTCTCTCTCTTATCTAAGGTTCGCTCTGCGCATGCGCAGAAACTGGGGTGAGGGACGAGGGGGGTTTTAGACAAGGCTCCAGATTTTTATCCTTAAAATATGGCAAAGTCCAAATGACCCCTTTCTTGATCTATAGCACTAATGCATCTGTACACACTCACGCACCTGTAACTCAAGCATGTGGTCCATTGAGGCTTTCGTTTCCTTGAATATTGCAGGAAACATTGGGAGCACCACCACCCAGAGAGAGAGAGAGAGAGAGGAAGCGGCGTAAGATAACCACTCAATTAGGGAACATTTATCACAGCACGGACAGGTGAGGTGAACATACCTGAGCTGCACCTTTGTTTACACCTCAGCGAAAGGGTGGTGAGGGAGGTGGTGGAGGCGTGGGGAGGGGGGGTTAGTGGGTCTCTCTCTCTCTCTCTCTCTCTCTCTCTCTCTCTCTCTCTCTCTCTCTCTCTCTCTCTCTGTTTTTTATTCTTTTTCGTCTTTCTCCTTATTTTGTTCTTCCTTTCTGTTCTCTTTTGCTTCCTCTCCCTCCATGTCCTTTTCTTTTCTTTCTTTCCTTATTTTCCTTTTTCCATTACATTTTTGTCCTAATTTCCTCTTTTTTCCTCCATTTCCTCCCTTTCTCCCTTTTCTTTTCCTCGTTTCCTCTTTCCCTTTCTCTTTCTTCCCTTTTCTCTATTTCTCTCTCCTTTTCCTCCATTTTCCTTACAGATGGAGAGGTTTACCTGTCCACCCCGCCCTACTCTCTCTCTCTCTCTCTCTCTCTCTCTCTCTCTCTCTCTCTCTCTCTCTCTCTCTCTCTCCTTCTACGCTCATTTTCTTTCCTTCCTTCTTTCTTTCCCGCGTCTTCGTGTGTGTGTGTGTGTGTGTGTGTGTGTGTGTGTGTGTGTGATTCTATGTACGTATATTTATGGTGTGAAAGGGTTGATGACTGTGTGCTGTAATTATGAGATTTATCAAGATGAGAGAGGTAAGTGGTGATGGCACAGAGAGAGAGAGAGAGAGAGAGAGAGAGAGAGAGAGAGAGAGAGAGAGAGAGAGAGAGAGAGAGAGAGAGAGAGAGAACCTATTTTTGTCATGATCTGTCTCAGTGACTTACACACACACAAAAAAAAAAAAATAATTAATACAATACTTACTAACTAAAACCCAGAGAGAGAGAGAGAGAGAGAGAGAGAGAGAGAGAGAGAGAGAGAGAGAGAGAGAGAGAGAGAGAGAGAGAGAGAGAGAGAGAGAGACTTTAATTTAGTTAGTTAGTTAGTTTGTTTGTTTGTTTTCTTTTTCTTCTCCCCTGCTCTGCTCTGGTGATAAGGAAGGACCACCACCATCACCACCACCACCACGAGCCTTCCTTTCCTGTGCGCGTGTGTGTGTGTGTGTGTGTGTGTGTGTGTGTGTGTGTGTGTGTGTGTGTGTGTGTGTGTGTGTGTGTCGCTTCGCTAACACGACTCGTAAACACTCGGCAGCAACGCAGTAAACTCTCGGCAGCAACGCGTGTTTGGCTGTCAAGATTCTAAGGACCATCTTGAGAAGCTTTTTGCCACATCTTCACTACTAATGAGAGTGAAAAAAAAAACGCCTCTGAGCTTACACGAGTATTTAAGGATATTTTTACGGTTCTAGTGACTGATTAACGACATTTTTATATTACTTACTGGTGAAACTGTCGAGGGAACCCGCCAAATCATCTCTGTGACCTTGGAAAATGGTCGTGGTGGGAGAGCAAAGCCTATTGAAATACAACTCTGAGACTGAACAGGGCGACTCAAGTGCTGCAGTATGCTGGTGGTGGTGGTGGTGGTGATGGTGGTGGTGGTGGTAGCTGTTGCCTCACCCATAAAATAGAAAAAAAAAGAGAAAAATAAGACTGAAAAAAGTTGAGAAGAGGAAAAATTATACAGGAAAGAAAGAAAATCTCTGGTACAGTAAACAATAAGCCCTGCCTCTCTCTCTCTCTCTCTCTCTCTCTCTCTCTCTCTCTCTCTCTCTCTCTCTCTGGTTTAAACGAGCGGTGGAAGCCCTCGACAGCTCTGGGGTCACCTGGGGGACATTAATGACCGCTGCCGCCCCTACCGAGGCTCAAACTGCACCCCCGTGGGAAGCGCCATGCATCACCACCATCATCAGCCCACCACGGAAAAAGAAAATCCTGTGTGCAATGGCAGAACTGCAGCAAGAAGGGCTCCATACCATAAGCGCCGCCCAGAGGGCACACACTGCTACATATTTCACCGACGGCTCCACTGATCCGATGACAGGGCGGCGTATGTATGCAAGACCGACAATGGGCGCGCGGCAGTCTCCGCCATCATCACCACCGCCTCTGCTCGAACAACTGACTTCTCCTCCTCCACACAAACTGAATTAGCTGCGATAGTAATGGCACTTGAACACGCCTACACCTACCACTGCAGCAATGTACTTATTGCCACTGACTCCATGACTGCCATTGCAGCGATCAACAAGCAGGATGGAGAAAACATCACACAAACCCGAGCCATCTCGAAAACAGCAAGAGCCATCCACAATGCGGCCAGAAGTGTCACTCTCACGTGGATACCATTACTGTTCGACTCTTGACCAGCAGGGGCACAGGAAACGCAGGTAACAGTGCAGGTGTTTATTCACAGAAGGTGTGAACAGAAGGCTGGAGGTAGGTGATCTCCCGGCGCCAGGCCGCGCACTTCCACTTAACACGTATGACTGAAGCCTAGCTCGTTCACTCATACACGTATTCATGCCTCACACAAGTCTCGCTCATTCACTCGTTCACACAACTAGCTAACAACCACACACCTCCCCCGAGACATAAGGAAGATTCCTTATCTTTGTTATGGCTACCGTAACACATGAAACAAAGTTACAATGATTGAAGTACAGAAAACACGGTACATATACACAAAACAAACACAGCGTACAATGAACACGTACGACTAATCGTAGGTGCTACGGTGCCACCGCACCTGCAGTCGTCTCGGCTCCCTACGCTGTCGGCTGCTTCGACGCTCTGGTTGCTCTCGGCCACGGTGTACCCCGTTACCCTGATGCTCCGGGCTGCCGGGATGGTGGTGTTCCTCGTGACCCTGATGCTGAAGCGCTGCACCGCCATGAGCGGTGTGCTGCTCGACAGGAAGGGGAGCAAGAGGTCTGTGTGGGCGTAGGTGTCTTCTATTACGCCACATCACGCGACCGCTGCCCATCTTGATGAGGTAGTCTCTCCTTCGCCCAACAGCCACGATGACACCCAGGCGATCCCAGAGGCCTGTCGTGTGATCTTGAACGTCGACGTGGCCACCGAGGTGCAGGAGAGGAAGAGTACGGGCGGACGCGTCGTGGCGAAGTTTCGCTTTCTTCCTCAGTCGCTCTGCCTTGGCGTCGCACTCATCAGCAGCGCGCTGCCACTGCTGAGCGTATGAGCGATGATGAGCCGGGACACAGGACCTCATAGGATGACCGAAGAGGACTTGTGCTGGTGATCGCCCTTCCGCCCTCGGAGTGTTGCGCAGTTCCAGCAACCCGCGAGCGAACGCATCCTCGTCCAGGTGTCCCTGCTGTGTGGTCGTGAGGATCAGCTTCTTCACGGACTTGACCGCTGCCTCGGCGTGACCATTGGAGCGTGGATAATGAGGTGAAGATACACGATGCTCCACCCCCCATCGAGCCAGGAAGCGCCGTACCGATGAAGAAGTGAACTGCGGTCCACCGTCAGTCCTCAGGAGAACAGGCACGCCCGTGTCGGCGAACACACCCCGAAGGACACGAACGAGCTGATCAGCCGATGCTGGACGTGAGCATGCAGGACACGTGAGGCCACCCAGACAAGCGATCTACATACACGAGGTATGTACGGCCTGCTGCGTGGAAGTAGTCTGCAGAAACTGACTCAAACACCCTGCTGGGTGTGTCCGTGTCCCTGCCAGAGAGGGTTCGTTGGCTTGGCTTGGTAGGAGTGGACGGCATAGTGAGCATCCAGAAAACGACGTTCTCAACGTCTCTGTCCATACCAGGCCAGTACACCGTTTGTCGGGCCCGTCGCTTGGTGCGCTCCATCCCCTGATGACTGTCATGGAGTCGCTCTAGTGTTTCTCGGCGGAGGCTGTGAGGAATAAGAAGCCTCGGCCCGTAAACCACCAGGTCGTCGTCTACGGCCAGCAGACTGCGCACCGGCCAGTACGTACGCAAGCGGTGATCGAGGTCGTGGCAATGATCAGGGAAGCCCTCGATGATGACGTTCTTGAGCAAGCAGTACTCCCCGTCTCTTGCTGCTGCGGCACGTACCATTTCCACAGTCTGATCCTGGAGTGGTGCTAAGCGGACGCCGTCCTCATTGGTGGCAGATAACGCTGAGATGACCGCTGAGTGGAGAGGGTCGAGGTCACCAGAAGTAGCAGCATCCTCTTCCTCCACTGGGTCCTGTACTGGAGCACGTGAGAGGGCGTCGGGCACACAGTGTGTCGATCCCTTTTGCCAGCTTGCTGTGAAAGAATACTGAGCAAGCTTCTCCCTCATGCGCTGCAGCCGCAGGTTCTCTATTTCTCCCAACAACTTGCTATTGAGGAGAGGTATCAGCGGGCGGTGGTCGAGCACTAGATCGAAGTGAGGGGAGTCCTTTCAGGTAGGTGCCACATTTCCTGACTGCCCAGACGATTGCAGCCATTTCCAACTCTATTACTGCATAGCGGCTCTCTGTGTCTGTAACAAATCTTGACCCGCATTGCACCATCTTCCACTGGTCACTGTGCTTCTGCAGGAGAACGAATCCAAATCCGTGCATCCTTGAGGCGTCAGTCTGTAGCATCGTTGGTAATGATGGGTCGAAGTATGCCAAGACAGGTGGGCTGACGAGACACTGTTTCACCTTCTCAAACGCCTCTTCATGGTTAGGAGACCAGCACCAACTGTTCTTCGGGCGTAAGAGATCTCTGAGGGGTTGTGCAGCTGCAGCCACAGCAGGAGAAAAGCTTCCAAGCTGGTTTGTAAGACCCATGAATGATCGTAAGTCGGTGATGTGCTGTGGTCGTGGGAAGTCAGAGATTGCCTTAACTTTCTTTGAGTCTGTCGTGTAGCCTTGTCCAGAAACAGAGTAACCACAGTAATCTACCACTCTTTCCGCGAATGTAAACTTCTGTGGGTTGAGAGTGATGCCGTGCTGGTCACACCGCCGCACAATCTGAATGACATGGGCTAAGTGCGCACTGTAGGTGGAGTCATAGGCCAGGATGTCGTCCACGATCTTGATGGTGTTAGGTATGTCGCCGAGAGCTTGGTCTCCTCGACGGTTATACTCGTCTCCAGACGAGACGAGACCCATAACCGCTCGCCGAAACTTGTACCGACCCCAAGGTGTTATGAAGCAGGTTAAATCCTGGTCTTCTTCTCTAATGGGGACTTGAAAATACCCCATCTTGGCATCAAGAGTGGTGAACCAAACTGCTCCGGTCCCGATCGAGGCGATGGCGTCATGAGGGTGAGCGCACTGGATACACGGGCCTCTTCACGTAACGGTTGAGTCGTGTCAGGTCAACACACAGCCTTACACCAGATGTCTTTTTTGGGACAGGCACGATGGGGTGGCACCATGCCGTAGGGTAGTCCACACTCTCGATGATTCCCTTGTTAAGCAGCTCTTCCAACTGGCTCTTAATTTCTTCACGCCAATTGTAAGGGATTGTACGAGATGCTGTTACGGCGAAGGGTCGAGCGTCGTCTGTCAACTCGATGGCCATGGATCCACCAGCCATTGCACGTAAACCTTCCTTTGCTTCGAAGACGCTGGGAAAGGCCTTGATCACAGCAGCAGCGTGCCCCGCACGCTGCTGTGGCGTTGGGTCGTAGGAATGAGGCCAGCTGATCACTTCTGTGGGCGTAGATAGAGGTGGCTGCGAGGCGGTCGGGTACTTGATGGAGCTGTTGCCGGTGTGCTGTTCTTCCCTGCGTAGCGGTCGGATTTGAGCCGGAAAATCTTCGGGGAGGATTCCGAGAGCGATGGAATCGTACCAGCTAAGCAGCGCCCCCTTCACCTCCTTCACCACGCTCACAACAGTCTCAGCTTCCCTGTCGCCCAGTTGCAAGTGCGAGAAAGTTCCTACACAGGTGAGGGGGTGATTACCGGCAGCATAAAGTCCATCACCATCAGCGGGCGCCAAGCTGGAGGGCGGGATTCCAAGGAGTGTTGCCGTGTCGAGGCCAATAACGGTCGTTTCGGCCCCAGAGTCAGGAGTCCACGTAATCTTGTCTCTTCCAGCGGGATGTGTGGCGGTAATGAGCACCTGGGGCGCAGGTCGTGCCGTCACCGTCTTTGTGTATACGCCTGATAAGAGCTGGTATACACTGGCACTGGCTCCCCGCCTCGGGCCTGCACCGCGATGAGGAGAGACAGTTGAGGAACTCCTCGAAGCTCCTCGTCGTTTCCTCACTGTCTGCTGACATACACTCGCAAAATGCCCTCTTTTCCCCGCAGTTACGACACACTTTATCTATTGCCTGGCATCCCCTTTTGTCACTGCGACAATCTTTGCCACAACGATAACAGCCCGTGGGGCTTGAGCCCCCGAAACTGCCCTTCCTGTAGTTCGAGACAGCGTTCACACCATGGCTCGAAGAGTGAGAGCCGCCCCTTAGTACTGCACTACACTGGTTAGCGCTCTCTGATGCTCTGCAAATATCTATGGCGTTTTCAAGGGTGAGTTTCTTGTTTTCCAGCATGCGTTTCAGAGCCACTTCGTCTCGTGTCCCAACGACAATTCTGTCACGCAGCTGATGGTTTATGCACTGGTCGCAAAAGTCACAGAAATGGCGATTTCCTTAACAGCACATAAAAAGTCGTCAAAACCTTCTTGCGTTTCTTGCACGCGGGAGTAGAAGTCTCTTCTATCCATGATGATGTTGCGCTGGCTTCGCAGGTACTCACACATTGCATCGAGGATGGTTCTTAACTCCGCGTCTCTCGGTAAGCTTATCCCGTAGCGAAGTGTACGGGTCCACTCGTCGTCTAGGACAGCAGCGAGTGCCGCCCTCTGCTCAGCCAGGGAGAGACAGTCTATCCTGGCGAGGGTTACGTATCCTTCAAACTTATGGCGCCACGTGTCGAACTCACGTAAAGATGCTGACGCCGTTAAGTGAGGAATGATGGTGGCGGACGTCGGGAACCTCGCGCCTGGGTAGACGTGCTGCGGGCTGTGGTTTCGCCTTCATTGCTCGCCGTGGTGCGACTGGGAGCTTGTGTCCCCACTCTCTCCAGCAGCTGGGTTAAACGCTCCTCGCGAGCCTGACTCTGCTCCGACTGTCGCGCTAGCAGAGCCTGACTCTGCTCCGACTGTCGCGCTAGCAGGGCAGCCAGCGCCTCCAACTGCTTCTCCATTCTGCGCCGTACCCACTGCAGCCTTGTCCTGATCCTACTCACTGCGCCATGTTCGACTCTTGACCAGCAGGGGGCACAGGAAACGCAGGTAACAGTGCAGGTGTTTATTCACAGAAGGTGTGAACAGAAGGCTGGAGGTAGGTGATCTCCCGGCGCCAGGCCGCGCACTTCCACTTAACACGTATGACTGAAGCCTAGCTCGTTCACTCATACACGTATTCATGCCTCACACAAGTCTCGCTCATTCACTCGTTCACACAACTAGCTAACAACCACACAATTACCATCCCACATGGCAATCTCAGGAAATGAAGAAGCGGACGCCCTCGCCAAACGGGCAGCCACTGACACAACGGTGGCTACAGTCAGCTCCAGGACGTTGAATCAGCTGAGAGGAGGCAGTGAAAGCCCACGCAGAGAGGCAGCGACAGCAGGAACACGACCAGGGGAGCGAGTGTCAGATGGTTCCGCCAGGTTGCCGCAGCAGGCTGCCCGCCCCCAGCCCGAAACTTCCCGAGCCGCCTGTGTGAGGTGGTGACATGCAGGATACGTCTCGGGTTCGTGTTACCCCGTGGCAACTCGGCTTCGCGACATCGGAGGAGGAGACACGATGCCGACTGTGCGGTGCGTCGGAGGGACACAGTCTTGAACACTACCTGAGGGAGTGTGCTCGTCCCTCACACCTCAGAAAACAGTGGCCCACACCTTCACCTACACTATCCGAACTGGCAAAACACTTTATTGCGATTCTGCCACAAACATTAAGGGAATACCCGAAATTTTGTGCAATGAAATCGAGACAAGCACGTTTGTGATAGTGCAGTAACGAATGGTGCCTCAAATAAAACTAGTGCCTACAAAGGCTGTGATTTTACATTTAATTTATTTATGTAATCAAACATCATCCTGATAAGACTGTCCATCAGGGACCAACACTCTTTTTCACAAATTATATTGTATTTTTTTTGTGAATAAAAGCATTAAATCTCTCTCTCTCTCTCTCTCTCTCTCTCTCTCTCTCTCTCTCTCTCTCTCTCTCTCTCTCTCTCTCTCTCTCTCCCATACGCGCCCACACCTATCCCGCCCCTTTTAAAACACCCCATTTCCTTCTTTACGCGCCGAAGTCCATGAGAGTTTTGCAACTTGAAAATGGTGTTTTTTTTTTTTTAAAGGGTCTCTTTGAGGTGTGTGTGTGTGTGTGTGTGTGTGTGTGTGTGTGTGTGTGTGTGTGTGTGTGTTGTTACTACTATTACTACTACTACTACTACTGCTACTACTACTACTACTACTATCAATGGCACTTAAATCTTACCAAAAAATTAAACAAAATAAAGAAATAATAATAATAACAGACGTAAAGAGACAAAGAAAACATATATACGAGAGAGAGAGAGAGAGAGAGAGAGAGAGAGAGAGAGAGAGAGAGAGAGAGAGAGGAGAGAGAGAGAGAGAGAGAATCTATCAGGGTAATGGGTAATGGATCTCTCTCTCTCTCTCTCTCTCTCTCCTCTCTCTCTCTCTCTCCTCTCTCCTCTCCTCTCTCTTCTCTCTCTCTGTTTTTCCTTAGTTCTCTCTTACATAAACCTGACATATATTTACTAAAGTTAACCCAACCTAACCTTACCTAACGTAGCTTCACCCTAACGTAGCCTAACCTAGCCTAGCCTAAACTAGTCTATTATTATTACTATTATTACAAACACCAAGGAAAGCGATAAAGGAAACTTACAGACAGTGATAATACGAATATAAAAAAAATAAAAAAGCAACAAACAAAAGAAAATAAAGGAGAAGAAAAGAATATATACAAAATTTTTCAAACTTATCCCCCAAAATTTTCCTGACCAATAAATAAACATGAATAGGGAAAATAAAAAGAGGAAAAAATTACAATTTCCAACCATATAGATAACCATAGAAGATATATACAGCCATACATACATACAGAAAGACAGACAGACAGACACAGACACGAAAATAGGCAGGAAATAGTTACCCCCCAAAATAACTTATAGAAAAACGTGGAATAGAAGGAAACGAGAATAAATAATAACAACACATGGATAAACGGAAGAAAAAGCAAATAAAGAAGAAAAGAACGATTTACATAAGAGAGGAGAGAGAGAGAGAGAGAGAGAGAGAGAGAGAGAGAGAGAGAGAGAGAGAATAGATATGCAAAACGAGACTAAATTACAATAACTTAATCAATTTGTACAAGGACAGGTAAATTAACAGGTGTGGCTGAAGGGAAGGGGGGGGGAGGGGGATTTGAGGGGTAAAGGGGGGGTGCAGGAAGAAGACTTGGGGGGGGTATAGGGAAGAATCTGTTAATTTTCTACAAGTTTTGATTTATTCGTTCGGTTTTGTTGTTGTTGTTGTTGTTGTTGTTGTTGTTAGACATGGCAGAATTGTAATAAAAGAATTGTGTTTTTTTTTTCTTCCTTCTCTCCTTCCCTCGTTCGTTCGTTTGTTCATTCATTCTCTTATTCATTCTTCCATTCATTCATTTATTCATGCATTCTCTTCCTCAAATTTCTTTTTTTTTTTTTTTAATTTCCTTCCCTTCCTCCTTCCTTCCTTCCTCTTTCTTCCTTCCTTCCTTCCTTCCATCCATCTCTTCAATCCTTTCTTCTCTCCTTTCCTCCCTACCTTTCTTTCCCTCCACACACACACACACACACACACACACACACACACACACACACAGAATCACCTCCCAACACACACACACACACACACAGTACTCGATGGGCAGCGGGGAAAAGGGACACATTATCGTTAATATCACATTACATTGAGCTGCTCCGATAACCCGAGAGGAAAGAGGAAGCAATGCGTTAGGCCAGACACCCACAGAGAGAGAGAGAGAGAGAGAGAGACGAGAGAGAGAGAGAGAGAGAGAGAGAGAGAGAGAGAGAGAGAGAGAGAGAGAGCAAGCTTCCTCACTTCCCTCACTTCAACAGCCATGCATCACCAGACTCAGAATTGTCCAGCACTTCAGCCAGTGTTTGTCTCTCCCACCTCCTCTCTTGGACCTGCCAATGAAGGGTCTGCTGGGCTGTGTAAGGGCGAGGTGTGCTGCGAGGCAAAGTGCTTATCATACAAACTAGCTTGCATTAACAGTCATTGCCACCTCATTTACGTCTGTGATGGAGGTGGTGGTGGTGGTGATGGTGGTGGTTGTAATGGTGGTGGTGGTTGTGCTGGTGGTGTTGGTGGGTGGGTGGGTGGTGGTGGGTCGGTCGGGTCGGTCTCTCTCTCTCTCTCTCTCTCTCTCTCTCTCTCTCTCTCTCTCTCTCCTCTCTCTCTCTCTCTCTCTCTCTCTCTCTTCCCCCACTAACCTCCCCCTCCTCCCTCTCTAGCCTTCCCTAACCCCCCTCCCTCTTCCTCCCACTAATCCCCCCTCCTCCTCCTCCTCCTCCTCCTCCCTGGAGGAGGAGGAGGGAGGAAGAGGAGTCCGATTGAGTCTTCCACGGCAATATTGTTTTTCTTGTCTCTCATCAAGTGAACGAACGTAACAATTAAACATTTAATTTTGTCACGATGCGCACTGGAGACAAAATGATCGGACCTTTACAACACGCATGTACATCTTGCTTCAAGTGGCCAGGACGGTCACCAAAATGCGGCGCCCGTACCAACCTCTCTCTCTCTCTCTCTCTCTCTCTCTCTCTCTCTCTCTCTCTCTCTCTCTCTCTCTCTCTCCAATCCTTCACCTCCTCTATTCCTCATTTCCTTCTCTTCCTCCTCCACCTCCTCCATTCCTCATTTCCTCCTCCTCCCACTGCTACTGCTACTACTACTACTACCACTGCAACATGCCTGGAAATGTCCGCAAAACCCTGGGAAAATTGAGAGAAATGTCGAGGAAGAGACACGGGGCAGCCAGGAGGGAAGGCTTTGGTCTGGCTCTGATGACGTCACGTTTATTGGAGGGATTTCGGGGTTATGTAAATATCTTTGAGGTTAATTCTTTCTCCTTCTCGTCTAAGTCTGGAAACACTCTGAAGTTTAGCTAAATATTGATGTACGGAGAGGGAGGGAGGCAGGGAGAGTGTTCGGCTCGGCCCGTATATTTACGTTACGTAATTCATTTTGAAAAATCGCAAGAAGACGCCCTCACTAGAATGCACAATATTTTCCGACTCGCCTCATATTTTAAGTAATACTCAAAATATAAGATTTCCGAACCCAGTAATAATAACGAAATCTCCGATAAACGATGTGGTGATTTTTACGAACGGGCTCCACAAAAAAAAACTCATAATATTGTGAAAGAAAACACAGCCTGACTAGATTATATTAAATATCCTGAATACATTTTCTTTTTTTATACTTTTCAGCTAAATAAAGAAAACAAATTCCTCTTCGAATAAAGAAATTAAGTTTTCATATTCGGCGTTGGACGTATTTTAAAATTAAACATACTGTACTGGATGTTATTACTCGGGACACCGTTTCTTATATTTTTTAAGTGTTAAATCAAATACTAAAACAATCCTAGGCGATCTAACAACAAAAAAGTTAAAATCAATACGATGCCGAAAATGTATTTTACCCACAAACAAAAACACAGCTACAGCAGACCTTGTTGTACATTTTAACATGCTATATTATTGTATTAGTAAATTCAATATCAAAACAATGCTAACTCTGCTAAAAAGAAAAAAAAAAAGAAAACAATGTCGACTTTGGGCCGAAGTGTTCTTTTTTTTCCTCGTCTCCCCCAACACCCTTTTCTCCCTCTCCCCTCCTCTTCATACTCCTCCTCTCCGCTTCACATCCTCTTCCTTTCACCTGCTATATACCCGAGTCTAGAAACACCTGAAAACACCTGGAAAACCCTGGAAATTACGCTAAAT
>NW_026973685.1:822500-827500 GCF_035594125.1 Scylla paramamosain | reverse complement strand
ACGCGGTTATTAAAATAGAAAAAAAAAACGCTTTCCATTAGCCTTAAATTTCCTCACCACTGGAAAGGATGATGTTCGCTCTTACACTTCACCAAAAAAAAAAAAAATTACGTATATTTAGACTTATCATTCGTAACGTCTTACTAACATCAATTCTAGATACGCATTACAATTTCCTCTAAGCTCGCAGCGCATCAGCAATGTGACGTGATGAAATGCAGTATCTCTTTATTGGTGCCGTGTGGAAGTGTACGTATACGAATAATGGGACTGAAAAATCGTGGAATCTTCTGTATTCATCCTCCACTGTGCGTTCTGTTTTCCCTCAGCTTGTAGTCTATCTGGTGCATGAAGACTCCATCAGTTATCAGGCTAAGTGAGGGCTGTCAGCTGGGCTTTCTTCTCATTCTGGTATTTCTTTTCTTTTCTTTTCTTTTTTTCTGGTTTCTTTGTTTTTTGTTTTTTGAGGGAGGGGGGTGAGGAGGAGACAATAAACATTCTTTTCTTTCCTGAATTTATCTTTTGGTCTTGGTCTGTTTTTCTTGTACTACATCGAAAGATGTAGTACAAGAAAAGCAGGTTTTTCTTCTTATTCTGGATATTTGCTTGTTTTCTTTTCTTTTTTTCTTTTTTGGAGAGACAATAAACATTTTTTCTTTCCTGATTTTTTCCCTTGGTCTGTTTTCCTTGTAGTACACCAAGAGCGAGAGAGAGAGAGAGAGAGAGAGAGAGAGAGAGAGAGAGAGAGAGAGAGAGAGAGAGAGAGAGAGAGAGAGAGAGAGAGAGGATAAAACAAGTGAAAGCAGGATGATAATACTTGACAGAATTCTACGTAACTGCAACACTACCGAGATTAGATGAGTTTTCCCTCCTCTGCCAGATATTACGTAGTCACATATTACTAAAAAGGCGGAAACTCTCTCTCTCTCTCTCTCTCTCTCTCTCTCTCTCTCTCTCTCTCTCTCTCTCTCTCTCTCTCTCTCTTACTCGTGAACCTGCTAATCCTTTCCCATTTCCTCCTTTCTCTATTTTTCCCCCAGCAAGGGCAAGTGAAGCCCAGCTGGATCCCTTCAGGGTTTCCTAATCCTTCCGCCAACTCTAACATATTGTCTTACTAGGAATGGTTCAAAAATTATCTTCTTAGCCTTACCACCTACCTATCGTCTCTCTCTCTCTCTCTCTCTCTCTCTCTCTCTCTCTCTCTCTCTCTCTCTCTCTCTCTCTCTCTCTCACACACCATTGTCATTTACTCATATGCCAGACTTACTCCCAATTATCCTTTCCAAATTACGTTTTCTCCCAGCAAAAACATGATATCCCTCCAAAGATTAGCAGACATTCCTCTCTCTCTCTCTCTCTCTCTCTCTCTCTCTCTCTCTCTCTCTCTCTCTCTCTCTCTCTCTCTATCTATCTATCTATCTATCTATCTATCTGTCTAGGCCGTTTCCACCATCTTTACTTCCCAGTAGCACTCTTTCTTCGAGAGGATTAGGAGGAAGAGGAGGAGAAAGAGGAGGAGGAAGAAAATTGTGATAGAGGAGGAACATAGAAGGGTGGGAGAAGATAAGGAAGCATAAAGAAGAAATGATAAAGGTGAATGAAATAAAGAAAAAAATGTTAGGAAAGGATAGGAGGATAAGATGAACAAAAAGAGTAAGAAGGAGGAGGTGATACATATCGAGTTGTTTGTTTCATTCATGTGACGCTTTGTGATTTGTGATCCCCTTCCCAACGCTTCATCCTGCGCCAGATAAGAACTATTGTGTCACTTCCAAAGCCACCCAGCCACCCTCCCAGCCAGCTAAACTGTCAGCCACTCAGCCAAACAGTCAGCCAGTTAGCCAGTCAGTCAGCCAGCCAGCCATACCCACCCAGTCAGCCATGCCCAGCCATTCAGCCATTAAGTCACCTACAGCAGTCATATATCTAGCTAGCCAGTTAACACAATGAAAGACGAAAAGGGCAAAGGTTATGTAGACTGTTAGGCTTTTATCATTCAGAAACCAGAAAAAAAAAACAAGCAGAAATTTTTGTTGTTGAAAGGCAAGTCTCATCTCGTTCTGAAACAGTTGAGCAGAAAAGATCAGCTTGACCACAGGCTATCTCACTCAGAAGCAAGGCTAAACAGAAACCGTAATGAGTCGCCAGGGCATCATTTGGTTGAGAACGCGAGAAATAAGCGCGCAGATCCATCATTCTCCTTCTTACACAACCTAAACTGCCCATCATCCTATCCTTCTCTTCACCAACACGCTAACAGTACCTCAGAGCCAGCACGTTCACCTCCACAGTGCTTGTATTATCCCGGCGCAGTGACAGCAACAGTTCAAAGCACCACAGTACTAGTACAATCATGACACGAGTGAGGCAAGCTTATGTACTTAACCAGGAAGTAGGTTAAGTTGTTCCTATATTACGTGATAACCAGTAACGCGAGCTTGCACACAAAAGTAAGAAGTAACTAAGCTTCTTCCAGACACCACAATAACACTTTACATTTTCTGGATCCAGCAATAGCCAATAACAACAGAGTTTATGCATCAAATCAGGAAGTTGGTCAAATTATTGCTAGAGTAAGTAATAAACAGTAGCAACACAACAGTAATACAAGCTTAGCCACTTAACCAACAAGTAAATAAGCTTATTCCAGACACAAAAATAACCCTGTACCAAACCCTGGACCAAATAAAAAGAACAGTAACACAAGTACTTCCATTTTCAAGATGCAATGTGAAAAACAGTAGCAACACAACAGTAATAGGAGAGAGAGAGAGAGAGAGAGAGAGAGAGAGAGAGAGAGAGAGAGAGAGAGAGAGAGAGAGAGAGAGAGAGAGAGAGAGAGAGAGGGGGGGAACTGCACTAAAATTCCATAAACTTCTTCAGGAAAAAAGAAAAACTGAAAAAAAGCGAATACAACAGGGAAAATTAATTGTCATTCATGCTTCTCTCTCTCTCTCTCTCTCTCTCTCTCTCTCTCTCTCTCTCTCTCTCTCTCTCTCTCTCTATGTCGTTCCATTTCAATAAGATCCTGTTACGTTAGACACACACACACACACACACACACACACATTTCCTGTTTTTAGCTGATAATTATATATAAGTTGAGATAATACTGATATGGATGCTGAGAGAGAGAGAGAGAGAGAGAGAGAGAGAGAGAGAGAGAGAGAGAGAGAGAGAGAGAGAGAGAGAGAGAGAGAGAGAGAGAGAGAGAGTTGCTTCACACACACACACACACACACACACACACACACACACACACACACACACACACACACACAGTCGATAACTGAGGAAAAATCGTTAAAATATTTCATTCCTGAAGATTCAGCTAGCGAGGAGATAAACAAACAAACAAACATACATACATACAGACAGACAGACAGACAGACAGTAGATGGGAGTAGATGGGAGTAGATGGGCCGTTGCTCTGTGACCCACAGTGAAGGCTTGCAATACACATACCACTGTCTTGCTTACAATGTAGTGTGCTACTGTAATACTTATTTATTAAGGCATCTTTGTTCCATTGTGTAAGATGTGACTGATGTAGTAGTAGTAGTAGTAGTAGTAGTAGTAGTAGTAGTAGTAGTAGTAGTAGTAGTAGTAGTAGTAGTGGTGGTAGTAGTAGTAGTAGTAGTAGTAGTAGTAGTAGTAGTAGTAGTGGCAGTAGTAGTAGTAGTAGTAGTAGTAGTAGTAGTAGTAGTAGTAGTAGTAGTAGTAGTAGTAGTGGTAGTAGCAGCAGTAGTAGTAATAGCAGTAGTAGTAGTAGTACTACTACTACTAGTAGTAGTAGTAGTAGTAGTAGTAGTAGTAGCAGTAGTACCAAGAGCAATAGTTAAATTTCTTCAGTCACCCCTGAAAGCCAATTAAAAAGTCTACGGTGTTAGCGTGTCATATTTCACGTACTCCTACGGTTAATATCAGGGGGTAATATTGTGAGTGGCAAAATATTAGCTTGTAGAGAAGGAAAGATTGGGCTACGAACACTAAGGAACACAAAGGCAGAACAACAAAGAACACAATGGTTGGTGCAGGAAGGCATCAAGTCTATACGTGGCAATCCCTGTACAAAACACACTTGTCTGTTTGCACTATCCTTTTAAAAGCTTCCTAATAACTCTGCACTTACAGCCTGAATAGTAGTACCTGTTCTTGGATTTTACTTATTCAGATCTTTCCTTTTTTACCTAACGTCCTTTTTCCACTCGTGTTTCCCCTCATTATCTCCCCCTCACCCCCTCACGTTCTGGCCGCCCCTCCCCTCGCCCACCCTCCCTCTGTCCCTTTCTCCCAGTACTAAAAATTGCGTCAATTCTCGTCTGCTTCTTTGTTTCTCCCTTTTTTATCCATTAGTTATACCAAATGTTCTCGGGAAAATGGAACTGGAGGAGGAGGAGGAGGAGGAGGAGGAGGAGGAGGAGGAGGAGCAGGAGGAGGACACATGGAGGAGGAGGACACATGGAGGAGGAGGAGGACAGAAGAGGAGGAGGAGGAGGAGAAGAATTTTGTGAGGCAGAAGTAAGCCAAAGATGATGTGTCCATTCATTTTGTTTTCGATTCTTTTGCTGCTCTTTGTTTTCCTGTTGTGTGTGTGTGTGTGTGTGTGTGTGTGTGTGTGTGTGTGTGTGTGTGTGTGTGTGTGTGTGTGTGTGTGTGTGTGTGTGTGTGTGTGCCCTCCCCCTCCACGTAGCGCTTGCATCTTTGACACACTGGACAAGTCTCCAGGCGGCGACAGGAAACTGGGTCTTTCTTCCTTTATTTTTGTCGTTTCCACAACCCTTCCCTCTCTTTTGCCTCACTCGCCCAATGCTGCAGAACGAAGGGATGGATAAAAGGCATACCAGATTTTTCTATATACATGAAAACAAAACAAAAAACAGCTGTTGCTCAAAAATATGATGAATAAACGGTAGTATACTGAAAAAAAAAAGTTTGTGTATGTAAACTTTTCTTTACTTCCCTAATACTGCAGAATGAATGGTTCAATAAAAACAGAT
>NW_026973685.1:815000-817500 GCF_035594125.1 Scylla paramamosain | reverse complement strand
CCTCCTCCTCCTCCCCCCTCCCCCTCCTCCATCACACCTGGCGGGAGGAACAGGTGGCAAGGTATTATCCACTAACATCTTCCACCCACCTCCCCGCTCCTAACCCCCCCCCAGCATACATAAACAGCTCAAATTCAACCCTTTAGTTCCTCTCCTTGTCTCCCTTCATCCTCCCTTTGTCTCGACCCTCAACCCTTTAGACACGAGCATAGAGCATTCACACACACCGGGAATTCTTTATGTGGGTTAATGAGTGGGTTTCGATAACAAGAGAGGGTGTTTTGATGCCGTGTGTGGTGTTGTGGTGTGCGTGGAGTGGTGTTTGGTGGTGTCTGGTGTCTTGAAGCGAGATAAATTTAAAACATGACTAGCGAGGTTAGATAAGGAAAATTGAGGCTCTCTCTCTCTCTCTCTCTCTCTCTCTCTCTCTCTCTCCTCTCTCTACTCTCTCTCTCTCTCTCTCTCTCTCTCTCTCTCTCTCTCAAATATTAACTCCTAAAAAGAATCATTGAATTAAGCTGAAAGAGTTATTTTAAGGTCAAAGGAAGAGTGTGAGGTCAGGTCAGAATTAAGCAGGGTCAGCGAAGGGTCAGGGACAGGTCAGTTTGGAACGTTAATAGACAGGGTTGGGTTAATTTGAGTCAAGTTTTCCACGTTTAAAGTTTTCGATGTTTAAAGCTTGTTTGTTTATTTTTGTTTGTTTGTTTTGGTGTGTGTGTGTGTGTGTGTGTGTGTGTGTGTGTGTGTGTGTGTGGTGTGGTGTGTGTGTGTGTGTTGTGTGTGTGTGTGTGTGTGTGTGTGTGTGTGTGTGATTATTGTTGTTTGTTTGTTTGTTTGTTTGCTTGCTTTTTCTTCTTCCCTGCTCTGCTCTGGTGATAAGGGAGGACCACAACCACCACCACCATCACCACCACCACCACCACGAGCCTTCCTTGCCTGCGCGTGTGTGTGTGTGTGTGTGTGTGTGTGTGTGTGTGTGTGTGTGTGTGTGTGTGTGTGTGTGTGTGTGTGTGTGTGTGTGTGTGTGTGTGTGTGTGTCGCTTCACTAACACGACGCAAACACTCGGCAGCAACGCGTGTTTTGCTGTCAAGATTCTAAGGATCATCTTCAGAAACTTTTGGCCACATCTTCACTACTAATGAGAGTGAAAAAAAAACGCCTCTGAGCTTACACGAATGTTTAAGGATATTTTTACGGTTCTAGTGACTGATTAACGAGATTTTTATATTACTAACTGGTGAAAACTGTCGAGGGAACCCGCCAAATCATCTCTGTGACCTTGGAAAATGGTCGTGGTGGGAGAGCAAAGCCTATTGGAATACAACTCTGAGACTGAACAAGGCGACTCAAGTACTGCAGTATGCTGGTGGTGGTGGTGGTAGTGGTGGTGGTGGTGGTGGTGGTGGTAGCTGTTGCCTCACCCATAAAATAGAGAGAAAAAAAAAAAAAGAAAAATAAGACTGAAAAAAGTTGAGAAGGGGAAAAAAATTATACAGGAAAGAAAGAAAATCTCTGGTACAGTAAAACAATAAGCCTGCCTCTCTCTCTCTCTCTCTCTCTCTCTCTCTCTCTCTCTCTCTCTCTCTCTCTCTCTCTCTCTCTCTCTCTCTCTCCCCACGAACTTTCGGCCCCCCAAGTCCCCTGAGGAATGATAAGGATGTTGGCGGAGGGAATGATAAACAGGAAGAAAGAAAGGAACAAAGAAAAGACGATGATAATGAAGACAAGCAGAGAGAGAGAGAAAGAGAGAGAGAGAGAGAGAGAGAGAGAGAGAGAGAGAGAGAGAGGAGAGAGAGAGAGAGAGAGAGAGAGAGAGGAGAGCGAAAGACAGTAATAATCTCCACCACCCTCGTTAATGAGCCAGCTAATCCCCCTCCTCCCATCCGCTCCTCCCCTTAATCCACTACGTTTTTGCAAGACATATATAAAAGGCATAAAAGTTGAAACAGTGCCTCCCCAAACATCGTGTATCTGGCTGAAGCTTTTATATATATATATATATATATATATACACATACGAGGTGTGTCATTAAAGTTCCAGGACTGGTGTCCTAAAAGATGAATTTCAAACCCAAGCCACAAACCACCATATTTCCCCTTCAAAGTAATCCTTCTGGAGTATACAACTGCGCTCCCAACCCTCTACAGTCACTAATCTTTTTCTTACGTGCTTTTAAAATCATGTCCTCTGTTGCAGGTCGTTTAACAATGAGCGCTGAACAGCGAACAAACTTGAAGTTTTTGGTGCAGTTGGGGAAAACGCCGTCAGAAGCACTGGGTATGCTGCAAAAAGTGTACGGGGATGAGACAATGTCACGCTCACGTGTTTTTGAGTGGTGCAAGAGGTTCAAAGAGGGCCGGGAGGACGTGGAAGATGACCCCAGGAGTGGAAGACCCTCAACGAGCAGGAATGAGGCCAATGTTGAGCGTGTCAAGCAGATGGTGCGTGACGATCGTCGGTTGACTGTTCGAAAGATCGCAGATGAGCTTGGCATGAAC
>NW_026973685.1:795000-810000 GCF_035594125.1 Scylla paramamosain | reverse complement strand
CTTGCTCCCATTTCGGCCTACAATATAGAATTTTATCTTCTGATGTATCTTTTCCATGCCTGAGAAAACTGAAGGAAAATAAGTTGCATCATAAAATATACACACTTCTCCTCCCTCTTAAAATTAACTGAACTTAGTAAGCACCAAACATTTTGAGATACACGTACGAAATTTTTTGAAACGCCTCTCCCTGAAGGTCGCAGGAGTGTACGAGTATTTCGGCAGTGTTCGTTCAAGCAGAAATGATTAACGCCACGCGCCATATTCCGGCGGCGTGGCTTTAAAGGTGCGTCAATACTGCCAGACATTCCAGGTATTCTAATTGACGAACGAATCATTTTCATATCGTGAGAAAATGTTGGGAAACTTTTTTTTGGTGGGAGTGTACATCAAAGGGTGTCAGGTTACGTGTTTCTCCTTTTCATTACTTTGCTTCCTACTGATATTGCCTTTTTTTATGCGTTTGTTCCTGTCTTAAGGTGTGTCGCTTCAGGGAAAATTAAAATGAAGAGGAAGCTGAAAGACTTACATCATACATTAATTTTTCTTTCGATATTTTGTTACCATAATTTCACACTACTGATAATATCGTATGTCCTTGTGTTTGTTCCTGTTATAAAGTGTATTGCTTAATGGTAAACTGAGCTGATGAGAGAACTTAAGGAATGAAAGTTACATCATAAACACTGCATCAAAGGGTTTAGCATTACTATCCATACTGTTATGATGATAGTATTGCCTTTCCCTGTGTTTGTTCCTGGCATGGTGCTGCATAAAGGTAAATTAAGGGAAAACAGAAGCACAGAGTAACTTGATCAACTATGTACATCGGAAGGTATAAGGCTTTCTCTCTTCTTTTAAATTTTTTTTTATCCATGTGTCGAACTAGTCATAAAGCTGCCTTCCCTTGTGTTGGTCCCTGATAAAATAATCTGAGGCGAAGAGAACACTAAGAGAGCATAGCATAACACTGACTCTCCTTTCAATACTGTATCCCTCATGTCATTGTAATGTTGATAAGGCTTTTTCTTTTCCTGCTTAGGTGATTTTCCAGGGTAAACTGAGGCGAGGAATAAACTAAAGCAAAGAAAATGGCATAATAAAATCTGTACAACGTAGGGTATACTATTAAGAATACAAGAAAATACAAAATATATGAAGTTGCAAGAATCCATCAGATCTAAATGAGGCAGTTTTTTTCTCTTGTTTGAGTACTTTGTTGTCATGGTGTCACTCTAATGATAATATTTACTTCCCGTGTTTGTTTCTGTCAGGGTGTGTTGTTTCACGGTAAACCGAGGAGAAAGAGGAATTTCATAACACGTACAGTTGCCCCCCACTTGTTTTAATGTCACAAAAATAGAGGGAAGGATTTTGTAGAATATGAGCCACGATACATCAAAGAGAACTATATTGATGTTTCTCTTTGGTTAAATTGTTGCCCATAATGACGTTCTGCTACAAATACATGTTTTTTTTTTTTTTTTTTTCATTCTGTCTACCATAATATTGAACTTCTGAGAATTAAGGTATATGAAAGAGAACTATATTACTTTAAATGTTACCCCTTTACTTTGTCATCCTCAACACCTGCTATTAATGCTACTAATATATGACATTTTTTTAATTGTCTTTGTAACAATGTACTTACACACAGTAAAATTTTACACCTACATCAAGGGAAATAAGGTTATTATTACTTTTCTGCTTTCAATAGTTGCTGCGTACAACTTTTTTTTCGATAAAATGATGTCACTTCTCTTTATTATTTCTTGTATGTTTTTACGTGGAGAATATTTAGACAATTTTAAAATACATGCGCCCGAGGGAGCACCATTTTTGCCTTCCTGCTTTTAATAATTAAACGTTACTCATAATAAAACCGTCCTAAAAAGCATTACATGACCTAGCGAGTCTTCACAGATCACAATATTTCACGAGAGAAAAACGACAGAAGCACAGAATGTTTAATTTCATAATACTTACATCAAAGGCAATGACATTACTCTGGCCTTTTCCTCTTTTCGATACGTGACCCACTAACAATATATACCAACATTAATACAGAATAATCATGGAGCTGGTTCTCATGTAAAATAAAGCTTCATTAATATATTCTCGTTACTATGTCGCCGGGTGGTGGTGATGGGTGAGTGGGTTTGTGTGGGTAGGGAGGAGCCTTCACCTTTACTCTTTTTCCTTTTATGTGGGAGGGGACTCTGACCAGGGATACAGAGAGGGAGTGAGGTGACAGTCCCTACAGCAGAGGGCCAGAAAGGATTATACTTAATTGAATTGTCTTGAAACTTTACTGTTATGATGTTATTAGGTGAGGGGAAACGCACCATACAACACTGCACCACTGGCAACATTCACCACACCACAATGATATCACACGATGCCATATGTAATAACTGCATCATAGCACCACACCACACCACTCCACTGGAAGCCACATAGCCACACTGCACACCACACCACATCAAATTAGACCAGACAAGGCAGCACACCATACACCACTACACACATATATACACACACACACACACGCACTCACAATGCAACGGTTACTATTACTATAACTATAACGACCACAACTTCAGCAACTACTATTACTACTACTACCATCACCACCATAACCACCACCACCAATAAAAATCAAGAAGCGAATCAATAAGCACAAGACCCATTGACACAAATTTCACTGCCCCCCAAATGTCAACCTTCCAAAAACCCTATCTTGTCACATTTCTTTTCCCTCCCTCCTATTTTTCCCCCCACTGGTGCTGCAATCACTCCCCGCCACACTTGAAGCATTGCAGATCGTCGGGTATTCGCGCCGCTATCCTTCACTTCTGCATGCGTGTGAAGCTACTTTTTATTACAGACAGCCCTCGCCTCCCCCGCCCAGCCAGTCCTTCCTTCCTTCTCGCACCAGCGCATTCCTCGCTTACGACATAAATTTTTGGTTCACAAGGATATACGAGCGAGAATATTACATCTTTGGGGATATTTTACCTTTATAAGTCTTGTCAAGTGGCCCGGATTCACTTGTTATTTTTGGTTTATGAGGGTATCTGTTATTCTGTGGTGCATATCATATTCTTTACTCTATGTGATTTTCTTCTTTATATATTACGAGTATCTATTTTGTTTTTATATGCTATTATTATTATTATTATTATTTTTTCAGTTTATACACGTTCTCATACAAAGCTTATAATATTATCTTCTTTATGTGTATCTTACGGGATGTACACTCGTAATATCCTCTAGTTTCTGATATACAAATTGTCTATTTTCTCTTAGTTTATATAGGCTTATAAACTATCTTGTGATTTACATACTATCATGCTAGTTTATGTACAACCATCTAGTTTACATCCTATCTTATGACAATCACCTATACAAAACATAAGATTCCCAGAAATTATTCAATCTATACAAGTGTAAAAAATTAAATCAGTGGAAAATAAAGGAGAGAAAAAGATGAAGACTGCAAGGAAACCACCACTACATCAGGACGCCAGTACGTACACTCAGACCAGCAACGCGAGGCACACGAGTCACTGGAACCGTCAGTAGAGTTCGAGGCAAGAAGTTAGGAATATTTCCCCCTAACGAGCGGGTCCCGGGGCGGCGAGCGGACCCAGGAAGCGGAGGCCAAGATCAATGTTACCTGAAGTTCTCGTGACTCGTTTGGTGATGTGTGATGGTGGTGGTGGTGGTGGTGGTGGTGGTGGTGGTGGTGGTGGTGGTGGTGGTGGTGGTGGTGGTGGCGGTGGTGGTACTCATAAGTAATAGAAGTAGTTGTTGGAGGAGGAGGAGGAGAAGTGGAGAGGAGAGGAGAGGAGAAAAATCAGACGAAAAAAGAAAAGATATAGGAAAGAAAAATGAAAAGAAAAAAAATAAAAAAAACAGTAGTAGTAGTAGCAGCAGCAGCAGAAGCAGTAAACCACTAAGTAAACAGTATTGTGACAAGGCAAGTCAAACAAACTTTAAAACGTTTCGCCTCACAGCCGTCACGTAGCATCTTAACAACACCCTGCAACACATCTTTCAGCAAAACCCCAGACACACAATTACATCACGTGCATCATTAACTTACAGAATACGACCCACACCCAGAGGAGCAAAGCAGCCCCCTTGGTGTTAGGTGCTCTTAATAACCTCCTTTCACCTCCTCAATAACAATTTCATCACCAAAAGATACGTAGATCATTAACTTGCAGAATACGAGACATACCCAGAGAAGCAAGGAAGGTGTCGAGGTGTCAGCAGCTCCTAATAACATCCTTTCATCTTGTCAACACCAATGCTCAGTCTGATGTTGACGCGGTGTGTCTAGACGAAGGACACTTGTCTTTTAATTGAGTCCCAGGAGGAAGTGGAGGTGTAGAGAGTGGAGGTGTTATGAGATTCCTTGGAGACGTAACCTGAGACACCGGTTAGTGAATGTGGATAGCCTTGAACCAACTGTCTCGAGAAATAACTTTGAACTTAACCAAAAGGGATTGCCACGTATAGGACTGATGGCTTCTTGCAGCTTCACTTATTTTAAGTTTTGTGGAAGTTGTAAAAGTTTTAAATAGCATTTTCTAGTGATTCTTGTGATGATTTAAGAAGCGTAAGTGCAAATTACTGGAGTTTTCAGGAGTATTTTTTGTGATTCCAGGGATAGTTTAATGGTGGTAGTGGTAGTGATGGTGGTGGTGGTGAGGGTAGCAGTAGTAGTAGTAGTAGTAGTAGTAGTAGTAGTAGTAGTAGTAGTAGTAGTAGTAGTAGTAGTAGTAGTAGTAGTAGTAGTAGTACACGAAGACGAAGAAGGAAAACAACAAGAACAACAATGCACTATCACACGCACGCACGCACGCACGCACACGCACACACACACACACACACACACACACACACACACACTCCATTCCCTCCCACACACATACATACAAACAGCATCCCCACACACAACACTAAAAAGTAAAAGCAGAACCATAAAACTCTATTCACACACATCACAATCCCCCTTACAAACCATGCATACATCACAGCAATGCACTTAGTACTTATAGCAGTATACCCTCCCATCCTTCCTCCCAATGAAGCACACAAGACCAGCACAGTAGATTGAGCATAACACCGAGGAGGGACAGGGGTACTTAGATGAGGAAACGAGAAGAGTGAGAGGAAAGTGCAGGGAAGGTGAAAGGAGAGAGGCAAAGAGAGGAAAGGAAAGAGGGAAAGAGGATGTTTGATTTGCAGTTTTGGGGCCACTGAAGAAGTAAGGTTATTGCAACACGCAGGGAGAGGAAAGAGGAAGCACGGATTGGATGGACGGACAGAACTGCAAAGTGAAGGGAAAAAAGGACGAGAAACTAGAGATTGGTGAAAGGCGAACGAGAAGCAAAGCCATGAACTGGAAGGATGGGGTGAGAGAGAGAGAGAGAGAGAGAGAGAGAGAGAGAGAGAGAGAGAGAGAGAGAGAGAGAGAGAGAGAGAGAGAGAAATTTGTGTTTTCTCTCAGTCTTTACATGCCTCTCTCTCTCTCTCTCTCTCTCTCTCTCTCTCTCTCTCTCTCTCTCTCTCTCTCTCTCTCTCTCTCTCGGTAAACTTCATATATTCACAACGATTTTTTACTACTACTACTACTACTACTACTACACACACACACAAACACACACACACACTTTCCCTCATGTATCAAACTCCCTGCTCATCTTACAGACAAATACATACAAACACAACTGCCGTCTCACATTTCTCACTGTTTGTCTGTCAATTAATGCCTGCCTGTCCACCCATTTGTTTCTCTCTTTTATACACACACGTCCGCCCCCCCCCCCCCCCCACACACACACACACACACACACGTGGCCAAGTATTATCAAGGCAAACTTAATGAGCCGAGTCGAGTTTACAACAATAAGAGAGAGAAAAATGTTTATAATGTAGCGGAGAAAGAAGAAGAAAGGAAGTGTATGACAAGGAGGAGGAGGAGGAGGAGGAGGAGGAGGAGGAGGAGGAGGAGGAGGAGGAGGAACACACAAGAAATTCAACAATAGCAACAACGAAAAGAAAATGTAAGAGTATACACAAAATAAAAGAGAAAAATATCAAGAAATCATAATTGAACAAAAAAATTTTAATAAAAACAACAAAAGCATTAGACAAAAAAAAAAAAAACGAAGAAAACAACAAAAAGAAAAAAATATGAAGAGATCACGCAGGAACTCGAACAAAAACACGAATAAATCAAATAAAAACACAAGCCTTTGAAATAAAAGAGAGCAAGATCGGGAAGAAAAAAGGAAGGAAAAAAGTAAATATGAGGAAATCACGAAGGAAGCACGAAAAAAAATAAAGAAAGAAAGAAAATGGAATAAAGAAAACGAAGGATAACAAGACCAAGAAGTAAAATAAAGGAAGGAAAGCACACACAAAAAAATAAAGAACGGGGGAACAAAGAAAATAAAAAAAATAAAATAAAACTCATTATTTCCATTAGACAAGAGAAGGGGAATCTTGCAGAGGGAAAAAAATATGAAATAAAAAAAATAAAAATAAAGAAAAATGCTTAATCTGCAATCACGATCTCAGGGGGAACACACACACACACACACACACACACACACACACACACACACACACACACACACACACACACACACACACACACTGGCTCGGTGGTCACATTCTTGCCTCTAACTGGAAGGGTCTGGGTTCGTGTCCCTTTCAGATAACTAAAGTATTCACTGATATATGAGAAGTTAGTGTCTGTTTATCTGTGTGTCTGTCTCTGTTCGTCTGTCTGCTTATTCCTGTATTTATTTGTTCCTCTTTGTATCTGTCTTACTGTCGATTTGTCTGTCTGTCTGTCTTATTTGTCTGCCCATTTGTCTATCTGTCTATCTATCTAGCTATCTGTCTATTTGTACGTATATACGCATACTTGTTTGTCTGTATGCTTGCCTTTCTCTCTCTCTCTCTCTCTCTCTCTCTCTCTCTCTCTCTCTCTCTCTCTCTCTCTCTCTCTCTCTCAGGTAACATCCTCTAATTGGCGTAAAGGTAACACAGCCAGTCTCTTAATTAGCGAGGAATGAAACAAGCCTGTAATTGCCACACACTCATCCATCAGTCCATCAGTCAATCAATTACTCATTCCAGTGGTAACAATCTCCAATATCACTATCCTCAATTCTCTCTCTCTCTCTCTCTCTCTCTCTCTCTCTCTCTCTCTCTCTCTCTCTCTCTCTCTCTCTCTCTCTCTCTCTCTCATGTTGTTCGCTACGTTTCTTCACTGACAGGAGGAGGAGGAGGAGGAGGAGGAGTAAATATTTGCTTTTCCTTCCTGTGTACATATTCTCGTGTGTACACCATTACATATTTGTCACGTACACAACGCACATGATTCTGTATAGGTCGATGATCACCACCACCACCACCACCACCACCACCACCACCACCAACAACAACAGCAACAACAGTAGCACCACCAACAACAACAATACCAAACACCACTCTATCACCAATACTAACAACTATAATAATAATAATATATAATAATAATAATAATAATAATAATAATAATAATAATAATAATAAAAATAATAACAATAATAGTAAATAATAATAACTTCAAACACAACACAGCATTATGTACTTTACTAACAATCCGTGGACACACTCATAATAATAATATTCCAACTGCATTAACAAACACAGTCTGAACATGATCCAACACACACACACACACACACACACGCACATACGACTCTCTCTCTCTCTCTCTCTCTCTCTCTCTCTCTCTCTCTCTCTCTCTCTCTCTCTCTCTCTCTCTCTCTCTCTCTCGAGCCTCACTCAGAATTACGCAGTTCACACCGGGGGTAAGGAGAAGGAGGAGGAGGAGGAGGAGGAGGAGGAGGAGGAGGAGGAGGAGGAGGAGGCGATAGTGGTATTGCTGGTAACTAGTAGCATCGCAGCTGGTGGTGGTGGTAGCAGACCCAGTAGTAGTAGTAGTAGTAGTAGTAGTAGTAATAGTAGTAGTAGTAGTATCAATAATATTAGTAGTCGTGAAGATAGCGGTGGTAATGGTGGTGGTGGTGGTGGTGGTGGTGACGGCAGCGGCGGCGGCAAACCTCCCCCATCATTTTTCTTGCCTCTCATCGTCACACGCTACGCCGCTAATAAAAGGTAATGGATGAACAGCAAACTCGTAGACCCATAAAGGCAACCAACTAAATACACCATTACCGCTTCTCTCTCTCTCTCTCTCTCTCTCTCTCTCTCTCTCTCTCTCTCTCTCTCTCTCTCTCTCTCTCTCTCTCTTAATCTCGAGTACTTTCATCTAATCACGTAAAACTTTTTATAACTAATTACGTTCAATATTGTATTACTTCATTAATTTCTATATGGCTTCCCTTTTGAAATCTATTAAGAATTATGTCAAGGCAAGTTCTTAAAAGCCTCTACGTTTCGCTCAATTCTAAATTAAAATAGAGTAACAAGTTGTAAGAGGGTTAATTAGTCAGCCTCGTTAATTTTAGAAGAGTATGCAGTGTTTTCTTATCGAGAGAGAGAGAGAGAGAGAGAGAGAGAGAGAGAGAGAGAGAGAGAGAGAGAGAGAGAGAGAGAGAGAGAGAGAGAGAGAGAGAGAGAGATAGTATGCAGTGTTTTCTTATCGAGAGAGAGAGAGAGAGAGAGAGAGAGAGAGAGAGAGAGAGAGAGAGAGAGAGAGAGAGAGAGAGAGAGAGAGAGAGAATAGTATGCAGTGTTTTCTTATCGAGAGAGAGAGAGAGAGAGAGAGAGAGAGAGAGAGAGAGAGAGAGAGAGAGAGAGAGAGAGAGAGAGAGAGAGAGAGAATAGTATGCAGTGTTTTCTTATCGAGAGAGAGAGAGAGAGAGAGAGAGAGAGAGAGAGAGAGAGAGAGAGAGAGAGAGAGAGAGAGAGAGAGAGAGAGAGAGAGAGAGAGAGAGAGTATATGCAAGTCCCCAAAATTAAAAAGTCAGTTTAAAGGTTATGAATCTTTTATTAACACAATTACCAAAGTTATTGATGCCAACAAGTTAAAAAAAAAAAAGGTAGCTGGAATCTTTAACAAGGCTATCTATGAACGTCCCTGAAATTACAAAGCCGGTTTCAAAGGTTTAGAGAGAGTTTTTCATTAACAATATTCTCCAAGAGACTTAAGGGTTTAGGAATCTTTATTAACAATATTACCCAAGCTATTAAAAGGAAGCGGCAGGAATCTTCCACCAGGCCGCGTGTTTGTGGGGACAACACATTCTCAGGCGACGCGGTGTCATTATTACGGTAATGAACAATTTTTACCCTAACTGGCAATCCCTCGCCGCTGGTAGTGATGGTGGTGGTGGTGGTGCTGCTACCTCCACCACTACTACCAGTAACAAAAACACCCATTCAAAAGTTCACTATTACTGTTGTTTTTGTTTTTAATGTTGTGGTCATGAACAGTGTCAACAAGGATATTATTATTATTATTATTATTATTATTATTATTATTATTATTATTATTAGTTTCGTTGTTGATATAGGTGTTAACATTAAGCGTACACCACCACCACCACCGCCGCCAAAACCACACCACTACCATTATCACCATCACCACCATAACCATTTCAACAGTCTCCCATCACCACCATCATCACCACCGCTATCACCACCACCACCAGCACTGCCTGCCCCTCCAGTCCTCCATTCTGTTCCGCCACCATCACGTTCATTACACATTCTGTCTCCACAATATCATCATCACGAAATACCACGAGAGAGAGAGAGAGAGAGAGAGAGAGAGAGAGAGAGAGAGAGAGAGAGAGAGAGAGAGAGAGAGAGAGAGAGAGAGAGAGAGAGAGTATGTGGCATTATGTTATCACTCCTCACTACACACACACAAACACACACATTCACATACACACACTGATAACACTATTCCCTCAGCCCCGTGAACTGCTGTCATACCATCGGCAAAACAACACTATGAAGTGTGTGTTTTGTTTTTCTACATCTCCCTTTTATCGCGAGTGGTGAGCGGCGCGCCACACGAAGCATATGAAGCAGGGTTCGCGAAACAGCACAAGGCTCGGGGAAAACACTGCGGCCAGCTTTCAGGCGATTCTATGAAGCTTCCTTTGTCTCGACGCTGTTCAGAGGACCAGGGAGTGAGTGATGTGCTGTACCCTGGCGTGCGTGATGCGTCGAGACTTGTTTGTGAGGCAGGAAAGTGTGGGATGTATATTCTATGAAGATTTATATAGAGTACTGCATGTTGCACTATAATCTTTAGGCATCGACCTGTGTCTGTGAGGGAAGAGAGTGTGAGAGGTGCAGTATATGACGAACATGTTGTGTACGATCGGTATGATGTTTTACACTGTTACTCGTAATCCTATGAAGTCTTAACAAAAAAAAGGTGCTTGCGAATTATGTATCAAGAGGTGCATATTATCAATGTCTTGTTGAAGTATAGTATATGATGATGTGAATACGAATATCATGATTATTAAAAATGGCTATACTTTATCATTATTGTTCATGTGTTATGCGGTGTTCCTCATGATGCAGTGAATGTTTATGTGGGAGTGAAAGGATGAATGACTGTAATAAAGTGCAATGCATCAATGTGTGTATTATGAAGTCTTACATATCATTATGAGGTACTGCATGTTATATTTTGGTGTTTATTAGCGAGGAGGGTGTTGTGTGAGGAATGGAATGAAGATGTGTGTTATGCGTGTCATGAATCGAGTGATGCATTTCATGAAGACATGAAGAGAGCACCAAAATGTGGTTTTGTTATCTTTTATACAGAATAATACACGAGACTGCGTATATGAGTGTTATTCATATCTGAGAAAGAGAATACTGTTGTTGTTGTTGTTGTTGTTGTTATTCTTGTTGTTGTTGTTGTTGTTGTTGTTGCTGCTGTTGTTTTTGTTCTTGCAGTTGTTCAATTTATGTGATAATTAAAAGCAAAATGCGTGAATGAAAATATTGAGAGCGACTGCGACTAACATTATAAATATTTTCTTTCGTTTTTTTTTTCGTGTGTCTCCGAAATAGAGATGAAAGAAGGCTGCTCAAACATACGCACATACTTGTATCGGAAAAAAAAATCCTGTGGTGAAATGAGGCTGAGACATACATACATACATACATACATACATACATACATACATACATACATACATACATACAAGCAGATCGAAACAAATAGGTGTAGAGATTGGGAGACAGAGGGACAGTCAGACATAGGCAGATAAATAAAGTTGAAGATAAGGGAGAGAGAACACACACACACACACACACACACACACACACACACACACACACACACACACACACACACACACACAGAGAGAGAGAGAGAGAGAGAGAGAGAGAGAGAGAGAGAGAGAGAGAGAGAGAGAGAGAGAGAGAGAGAGAGAGAGAGAGAGAGAGAGAGAGAGGAAACGCTGAGACAAATAGACAAGAATCTAAAAGCCTCACACACACACACACACACACACACACACACACACACACACACACACACACACACACACCTTTTTCTTCCTGGAGATGCGCTCCAGGAAAAGAGGGAAACAAGAGACGAAGGAGGCAGGTACGAGACAAGAGCACATCAAGTATTGCAGGGGAAGGTGTGGGCGAGGAGCACGGAGGCAAAGTTACCTCACCTGTCATCGATAGAAGAGAGAGAGAGAGAGAGAGAGAGAGAGAGAGAGAGAGAGAGAGAGAGAGAGAGAGAGAGAGAGAGAGAGAGAGAGAGAGAGAGAGAGAGAGAGAGAGAGAGAGAGAAAAAAAAATTCAAGCAAAGAAGTACATATCTTAATAAAAATAACTATGAATAAATAACAAAGTACAAATAATGAAAAAAAAATGAAAGAAAACGTTAATGGGATTGAAAACAGACAGGAATCGTGACTAAAAATAAAATAAATAAATAGAAATAAAGACAAAAATACACACAGAGAGGAATAGACACACATAATCAATAAAGAAAATAAGAAAACAAAACCAATAAGAATAATAGTGAAAGACAATTAGACAGACAGACAGACAGACAGATACACACAGACAGAGGAGAGCAGACACATAATCGGTACTGAAAAGAAAAAGGAACAAAAAGGAAAGATTAATCAATGAGAATATAATGAAGAAAGACAAACAGACACACAAACAAACTCATTTCATTCCCCCGCGTCAGATCTTTTAAGACACTCGTCCATCTCCCTGATGACCGTAAGCATGAGTGATGGGGAAGTGAAGTCAAGTGAAGTGAGGTATATTTAGATCAAAATGTCTGAAAATAGTTCTTGATTTTATTATATTCAGTACGTGGTGGTGGTGGTGGTGGTGGTGGTAGTAAGAGATACGAAATGTTGGACTAGATGGAAATAATGTGAGATACCAAAGCTAGATTCTTCTATTTCACTTCCATAGAAAAAAAAAAAAAAAAAAAAAAAAAAACCGAACATATTTAAATAATACGAAATGTTATAGTAGAACAGAATAATGTCAAAGAACAATACCCGAGTCTTTATCTGTTTGTCTGTCTCCTACACAAATAATAATAGCGAGGAATTAGGGGCAGCAGGAAGCATTACACTGCATCATAATTACTGCACTCAACAATTCTGGATCCTATTGTTTATCTTCAATACAAACAAAGAGAAGAGAACTATAGGAGGTCGGCAGGGATACCAGAGTTACAGGGAAGACAAGGAAGAGGCGAGGGGTGACGAGAAGAGTCATAAGGCATACAGGGAAAACAGGAAAGACGAAGGGTGAGGACAGAACTCTTACAATACAAAGGAAAATGTGAGACGAGAACTGAAAAAAAAATGATGAAGGAAGACAAGGACAACAGAGACAATAGAGGTAATAGGAACAAGGCCACATGATTTACAAGACAAGAGAAGACAAGAGGCGACGAGAGAAGAGGAGGCCACCAGGGTTACATGAAAAAGGGAAAAGAAGACGAGACAAAATAAACATGAGGAATCAGGATAGGAAATGATAAAAGGCTAATAACCAAAGAAAGGTCAAAAGGACAGCAATGTTACAAAAGAAATAAGTGGAATATGGAAGGGGAAACAGAGACAGCAATGTTAAAAGGGGAGAGATAGAACGGTTCAAGAGGAAGACAAGGAAAACACGAGGGGAAAAGGACACCAGGTAACAAGGAAAACAAGGCAAATGGCAAGGGGAAACAGGGGAAGCAATGTTAAAAGGGGGTAAGAAAAAGGCACAAAAATAACAAGGTTGCAAAGGGTAGGGAAGGAAGACGAGACAACAGTGTAAGGGGAAACAAGGGATAAACAAGGGAAACAGGCCATTAAAATTACAAGCAAGGAAAAGAAATTAATACAATAAGGCAAGATAAATGGAAATAACGGGAAAACAAGGGTAGATAAGGAGATAGGGACGGTGTTAAGAGGGTAGAGGGGAGGGTAAGGCGCAGACTGCAAGGTGAACAAGCGAGTTACAAGGGGAGGGGGAGATAAGGGTTGGCAAAGAGGACAGTGCATGAGGGTTGAAAGATAAACAAAGGGAAACAAGAGGAAATAAGGGAGATACGTTATGAAGTTTACAAAGGAGAAAAGAGGAAACCAGGGAAAGGAAAACAAGAGCAGGAAATTTACAAGGTACATAGACAAGAGGAATCAAGGAAGATTACATAGGAAGTCTGCAAAGGAAACAGGGAGAAACAAAGGAAAACAAAGTGAGACAAGGATAAATAATGCAGGCTGTGGAAAAATAGTAAGGAAAGACACAAATAGGAAAAAGCGAGGTAGGGTTTAGTGGCAAGTTAGGGCAGTGGAAAAGAAAAGGAAGAGAAGGGTGACGAGAGAAGATAGAGGGAGATTTAAGGAGAAGGTGACGGTCTCAAAAGGCAGGGAGATCACCAGATGAAGGCAAGAAATATTCAGTACAAAACAAAGGAAAAATAAAGGAAAAAAAGTAGGAAGAGATCAGGGAGAAGGTGAGAGTAACAAAGGAAACAGATGAAAGCACCACATGAAAACAAGATAAAAGAAAACAGTTCAAAATAATTACAAGGGGAGACTATTCTATCTATTTCTATATAACAGGCTGGCAATCAAACACGAGGCGGCCCAGACAAAAAGCAGCGCACACACACACACACACACACACACACACACACACACACACACACACACACACACACACACACACTCTTAGTCCTTAGGCCTTGGTGGAGAAGAAAATTTAAGGGAAAACAAGGGTGAGGAGAAATTCAGATTCAGGTTTTAGGAACAGGGCAGGGTTACGAAGGACACAAGGCAGGTAGGCAGGTGTGATCAGTGCGAATATTATTTACCTGGTGGATCCACGTAATGCGCAGGTTAATTAGACGAGAGACGATAATGACCCAATCCCAAATTCGATTAAACGCAGGACTTGTACAAATTCACCTTCATTAACGAAGCATTTGCCATGAATTACACTGATCACACCCGCGGCTTCCAGTGAAGGCACGGTAAACACATAAAAGATAGGTAAATAAATAAATAAATAAGTAAATGTAAATAATTATGTCCACGTGTGTGAAACGTTATCATTGAACCTTGTCCCTAAAAAAGCTACTACTACTACTACTACTACTACTACTACTACTTCGACTTCTACAACTAATAATAATAAAAATAATAATAATACGACTATTACTATTGCTACGACGACGACGACGATTACTACTCCTATTACTTATAACAACAACAACAACAACAACAACAACAACATTAATAGTAATAATAATAACAAAAGGAAGGAAAGGGACGTAAAACTTAACCAACATTCTAGATTTCTCCAGACAAAAACAATTCAATTCCACATCTCTTAAAGGAAGAAAAGAAGAGGAAGAAAAAAACTTAAGCACCGTCAGTATTCCTCCCAACAAAAACACTTCAAACAAATTCATATCGTTGTTGTTGTTGTTTCATGTGAAAGTGATTACCTTCTGGC
>NW_026973685.1:607500-792500 GCF_035594125.1 Scylla paramamosain | reverse complement strand
GAGAGAGAGAGAGAGAGAGAGAGAGAGAGGAGTCAGGTAAGAAAACTTGAATAAAAAAAAAGCAGCATTAATTTACAACCTTACATTATTAATAACTTACACCTCTATCCAATAAACACTAAACATATTACCTGCGAAAACACTTAACACCACATCATAATTTCGAGTCTTTAATTACAACATAAGACAGACAAGACCGGGATTGGAGGGAGGATCGGCCACGCGAACTCGTAAACTCCCGGATTAAATCTCACCGTAGGAGGCGATTAGAGGATCGTTCAAACTCCCAAGGCTTTCACGGCTGGAGGGAGAAAGAGACGCGATGTACCTACCAGGGCCATCACCCGTGTTCAGAAATACTGCTCTCTCAACGTGACTGTTTTCAAAGGTAAGAGAGGTCATTAGCAGGGTTCTCAAAAGTGTTTCCGATGTCAATAATGTAAAAATCTTGTTCATCTATCACTAAAACCTTGAAAAAACATCTTCAAATATCCGCGTCACTTCAATTACTAACTTTTGAAAATAATTACCGGGTTTTCAAGTGTGTTTCCCGAGTTAATAACATGAATATTTTGTTCACCTATCAGCAAAACCTTTAAAAAACATCTTTTAAAAACCCGCGTCACTTTAACTACACCCTTTTGAAAACAATTTGTCGGGTTCTCAAGTGTGTTTCTCCATTCAATAATGCAAAATTCTTGTTAATCTGTCACTAGAACCATAAAGATACCCTTAGAGACACGCTTCACTTCAAATAAAGCCTTCTGAAAGTAGTCGACGTGCAGGCAGAAGTGTTTCAGAATATGGACCTAAGACTTAAGGGATCGTTCGGGATTCCGGGGCTATGAGAGCTGGAGGGAGGTTGAGGGCCGCGATGGAGCACTACGAGGCATCAGGAAGGATGATCCTCACTCAGAAAGTCGTCACACTCTTACAGTCTTGCTGGTTTAAGTGTTGTAGTGTAATGTTATAGGAAGGTACAAGTGCTGTTTTTATTTTTTCGAAGCCAAGGATCAGTTTCTTCTACGACTGAAAAAGTAAATACACAAAATAAACAAAAGAAAAGAAATAAAGTAAAAATGAGAAAGAAAAGAGACATTAAAACAAAGAAAAAAACAAAACATACTGCTATAAATGTCAATATAACATACGTAGACACAAACTAAATAAACAAACAAACAAATAAACAAGCAGGAAATGGAGCGTTACTTAAGTACTAAGCACACAACTTTCCTTAACCCCCTAATTAGTTTTCCCTTGCCCATTCACTCAACTACTTAATCTCCATTCACAGTCCTCCCTCAGAGACGTAAATTACTCCTACTATGCCATTCCTAACTCAGCCTTCGTGCATTACTTTCATTATTCACCTCCACATATTCCTAGCGTCTTTCCTTTACTTGTATTTACCTTCATAAATGTTGTGTTTACCTGCTCCATGTTCGTCCACTTACTTCTCTACTTTCTTTTAAAAACTCGCTATTTGCTCATTCAATTATGCATCATTCTGTTGCTAATTTGCTCTGCACTGGCTGCCTCATGCATGACAAAGACCTGTATTTTTGTAGCCGTTCTCTCAATAGGATTGGATTTGAAACTATACGAATTAATAGCCATGATTATCTTTACAATTAATGGTGTTAATTTTTTTAGCTTTCTTTGTATCACTTGAACAATAAAACTAACTTAAAAAGTACCAAAAGCTTTTTTTATGGCTGACTCACTATTTTGTAATTTTGTTCTCTCATAATGACTGTTTTAAAGAAACCGATCAAGCGAATTATCGGTTTAGTTTCTTATTCATGGTCTAGAATTATTCAGACACTTTTCTCCTACTAATAGAACCATAAAACATCAGTAAAAAAACATAGCTTTTATTTGAACCCGCTGAAAGGAATTTAAACAAGGCAGCGAAACACTTCACCCTGCAGGAGCAAAAAAAAGACAAACAAAAAAATATATAAGCTTCGTTGAGAGAGAGAGAGAGAGAGAGAGAGAGAGAGAGAGAGAGAGAGAGAGAGAGAGAGAGAGAGAGAGAGAGAGAGAGAGAGAGAAAGCAAAGTACCACATCCAAAAAGACAATTTCGAATCCAATTATCAACTGTCGAGATTCAGCAACAAATAGGAGGAAAAGACAAACAGAAACACGAAAACTTGATTATGACACTCGTGCATCTCAGAAGGAAGAGATTACGGACACAATACCAAACTTGAGACACGAGTTTAAGAGATTATTGTCGCAACTCAAGGGAAAAAAAAAAACACAAAACCAGAAAGCTGCACAACAAACATTAAATCTCTCACAATCAAGCCAAGCAGATCCCGTAAGCACCATCAATTCCTGTACCTCACCATCTTACACCCTTGACACTCACTAAGCCAGTATTCGCGTAAAGGAAGCAAGCACAAGCCTTCTCTATGCAGTGTTACGCCCCTCACCTCACTAACGCACAGTATTCACGTAAAGAAGAGCTCGTGTTGATATTGATCAGTACCACACAGCACCCAACACTGAGCGGCGTCACACAATCACATCATATCATACGGGGCTTCTCTCTCTCTCTCTCTCTCTCTCTCTCTCTCTCTCTCTCTCTCTCTCTCTCTCTCTCTCTCTCTCTCTCTCTGTTTTTTTTTTCTTTTCTTCCTTTTTATCGTTTGATCTTTTCAGTCTTCTCGTGTTCTCCCTTTTTTTCTTCTTTTGTTTCTCCCTCTCTTTTTATCTCTCACTCTTTCCTTTTTCCTTCATCTTTCCTTATTTTTTTAAGAATTTCCACTTTTTTTCTTCACCTCTAGAATTTTAACCTTTTTCTTTACCTGATTTTTTTTCTTACTCTCTTTAGTGTCATACCCCTCCCTCTCTCTCACTCCCCTCCTCTCACAAAGGTGGTATTCGTGTCAGCTTATTATCTCGCACTTAATATACTTGCCGCCAAGTTCTTTACTCTATGAAATTTTCAGTCACCAATAATCTCGCTGCCAATCACTGCCTTCCAATATCGAGGCACATTATCCCTCCTTACTCCGCCAAGCCTCGCTAAGTCTAGCCGAGTCTCCCCATTTACTTGTTACGTTTTCTTCAGCTCGTGTGGTTATCTGCTGCCGCTTCTTTCTCCGTTTTCTTTTTCGATGTCTCGTTTTCTTGACACTTTTGTTGCTATTGTTGTTGTTGTTGTTGTTTTCTTATGTCCCTTTCTTCTTGTCACGTTTTTCTTGTTGCTCCTCTCTCTCTCTCTCTCTCTCTCTCTCTCTCTCTCTCTCTCTCTCTCTCTCTCTCTCTCTCTCGTCTAGTTCTCAATTCTTTCTTGTCTCTTTTTGTTCTTTCTTCCTCTCTTTTTCTTTTCTTTTCTATTTTCTTTCTTTTCTCCTTTTTCCTCCTCTTTTTTTTTACTCCTCTTTCTTCTAGTCTTATTCTTGACTTTTTTTCCTGTTTCTTTTTTTATTCCGTTTCCTTTTTCCCACTTTTTTCTTTGTGTTCTTGTTATCTCCGTTTTTTTTTTTTTGACATGTGATTCCCGTCTCTCACCTCTAGTTTTTTCCCTTTTATTTATTTATTTATTTTTTTTATTACTAGCTTACCTTTTGTTTTTTTTCCCGAGATCTCGTTTTCCAATGTCACTTTTTTCCTCTTTTTTCCCTTTACCAAGTCGGTTTCTTCTAGTCTTTTTTGCCTCTCTCTCTCTCTCTCTCTCTCTCTCTCTCTCTCTCTCTCTCTCTCTCTCTCGTTATCAGGTACGATTTCTTTCTCCATATGTGGTTTTCTTTTCCTATCACACGATTTCACCTGATCGTTAAATTTTCCAGTCTTTTCTTCTTATCACTCTTCATTATTTGCTGTTGCTTTTCCTAAGATCTTACCCTAACGTTTTTTTTTCTTTTCATCTCTGAACTTTTTTTCATCATTATGTAATTTTGCCTGTCGTACATTTTCTTGTTTTTCTGTCATTAGAAACTTGTATGTACTTTTTTCTTTTTTCTTTTTTTTTTCCTTTAACGAGTAACTTTTCTTTCAATTTTGTTTCGTGTTTTTCTGTTGTTATTTTTTTCTTTTCTTTCTCTCCTCTTGTAGGTAATTTATTTTTTCGATCTTTTCCCTTTTCGCGTCTTTTTTTCCTGTAATTTCGTTTCCTTATTTTTTTCCCTCGTCGCTTATCTATCTCGTGTTTTGATGTAGTCCTAATTTACTTTCTTTATTTTCCCCTTCAGAGCCTTTTTTCACCCTTTTGACTTTCCTTTTGCTGGAATTTCGCTTCTTTTCTTTCTTTCCTTCTTTTTTTCCTTCTTTCATGTTTTCTTTAACAGGATTTGGTTTCTTCTTTGTTGCTTTTTTTTTCTTATCATCTTTTCCCAGTAATAAAATAATCTCGTTCTTTTTTTCTCATTCTGCCTTTACAGTGACTTTTTTTTATCAGTATTTCGTTTTTTTTCCTTCTTTTCTTTCCTTATCATGGTTAATATTTTTTTTTCGAAACCTCACCTTTTTTTTTCTTCGGAGATTTCTTTTCTGGAATTGCGTTTTTTTTTTTATCTGTGTCTAGTAAGTTTTCTTCCTTGATGTCTGGTCTTCTACCTCTCCTTTTTTTTTTTTTTCCTTAGAAGCATTTTTTTTTTCGTCGGATTCCATTTTCTCTTTCCATCTCCTGGTTATCAACTTTTTTTTTCCTCTCTCTCTTTTGGGAATAGAAATGTCTTGCTTATTTTTTATTATTTTTTTTTTGAGTCGCTTTTTACTCCGGCATGTTTCCATTTTTTAGTCTTTTTCACTGGAATTCTATTTTCTTCTTTTTTTACTTTCAAGTCTAGGTTTTTTTTTAGCCGACTTTCTTTTCGTGGAGTTAAATTGTATCATTCTTTCTTTCTCCCTTTATATCCGTTTACCTACGTTTTCCTCTTTTTGAGATTTTTTTTTTTTTACTTTTCTACTGCACTTTCCTTCTCCAATCTAATTTTCCCTTTGTAGTCTTTTTATTCTGCTATTCACTTGTGTTTAGTTTTCAGTTTTATACATTACTTTTTCTTCACCGAATCACCACAATTTCCTCCACAGTATCTAGTCATTTTCTGCTGAGATTCTCTTCACATTTACACTTTCCACTGAGTATTATTTGAAATTTTAGCCATTACAATATTCAACGTTCTGTTTTTCAGCATTAAGAGCAGCATCCTTCACTTTATACACCAAGAACAACAGTATTTCAGTTTATGATTCAAGGCACGTTAACATTTTCTATATTTCAAAGAACATCCATCTGTAACATCCTCTGAACATTCAATAACACACTTATCCTTCAAAAATATCACTTAAGTTTGCACACTGGTACTTTCCATACATTGTTAAGTCTATGGAGGCATTCACCAACACTTTACCATCAGGAACACCGAAAATATACATAGCACGTATCCATTTTATATATAATGTCTGAGTTTTAAAGGCACATTTTCATTTTCCATACTTTAAGTTAAAATCCACGGCAGCAGCCTTTAACATTTCACTATTACAAATATAGTTTACATCCCGGAAATACACAAATACTACATAAAAATAAATCAAAACACAAAAACCACCAACAAAGAACACAAAGAACAACACATCCACTCTCCAACAACAACCAGCAGCAAAATCACACGAGTAACAAAGTATAACAGTCTACCCATAGTGTGTTTATCAAAGTACGGTACGGTACATATAACCATAGCGTGTTTCACCCCCCCCTCCCCCATTCCCCCAAGCAAGGCAAGCCCAGCACTCCCCGCCCCGTGACAGCACTAACATCATAAGCAGCACTCGCCCAGCCCCGTCCGCCCCGAGGCTCACGTCAAAATTAACTCCCTGCCAACACTATTTTTTATCTCCCACACCCTAGACTCTTCAATTTGCCATCGATCATATTACACACGCCGCGCCGCTGCTCCCTTTCACGCAAATACCTCACGGGGGAAAAATTATCATCAAAACATAGCGCACTTTTCACGAGGCGGAGTCTATGAAGTGCGTGTGTATGTGGTGGTGGTGGTGGTGGTGGTGGTGGTGGTGGTGGTGGTGGTGGTGGTAGTGGTGGTGGTTTAGTAACATGTCCACTCTAGACGTAGATAATGGCAAATTTTAAGTGTGATACAATTTTTACACATTATTTCATAGTAGTAGTAGTAGTAGTAGTAGTAGTAGTAGTAGTAGTTGAAAAGAAGAGAAAAAGAAGAACAAGAATAAGATCAATAACAGGATCAAAAAAGGATGAGGACGAAGAAAAGACAGGAGCCGAACAACAACAATAGCTGGAGAAAAATAACGAGGACAACAAGAAAGTAAATAAAAGTATGCATTACTACACACACACGCACCTCCCAGCTGTGTAATGAAGTGTGGTGTTGTGTTGTGCAGTGTACGCCTTGCATGGCCCTGCGTAGTTTGTTGGCTAAATTTATATCGTGCGTGTATGACTAATACGTTTGAGTTTGATGTGTATGTGTGTATTTATGAGGTAATGTATAGGTGTGTGTGTGTGTGTGTGTGTGTGTGTGTGTGTGTGTGTGTGTGTGTGTGTGTGTGTGTGTGTGTGTGTGTGTGTGTGTGGTACGGTGTGGTGTCAATCTATCAATGTATTTATCTATCTACCTGTGCGCGCATGTATGTGTGTGTGTGTGTGTGTGTGTGTGTGTGTGTGTGTGTGTGTGTGTGTGTGTGTGTGTGTGTGTGTGTGTGTGTGTGTGTGTGTGTGTTATTACTAGCCTTTGCGTAACTTAATTAATTTCAGATTCACTCAGCACAAATCCGGACTTCTCTTCTCTCCTTCTCTTTTCCTCTTTCTTTCTTTCTCACTCTCACTCTCACTTTCTTCCCCACTTCGTTAACTTCATTTCCACTTCTTTCCCTTCAACTCGAACACATAACTTTCCTTCCTTCAACATTGCACTTTTTACCCACCACACCACACCTCCTCTTTCCTTCCCTCCACCCGCAAACCCAGCACCGTTTTTTTTCAGATTTCCTTTCACACCCGCAAAGTTTATCCCAGGTAGGAAGAGAGGAAAAAGTAGCGGCAGCATTCTTCACAAAGTTTGCACCTCGTAACGTCGCGGTCATTTCCCTGGCACGGTCGCTAATGGTAAGGAACAACCTCCTGTTAAGCCCCAACACAAGGGAACTGGCGATCATACGTTGTGTTTTCCCAGCATGAGGTGCCTTTTGTATCCCTAGCGAGAGAGTGAGGGAGGCAATGCACGTTACACTGGAAGTACTATAGTCTGCTAACACACACACACAAGAAGGTAAGAATTGAGAGATAGTGAGATAGGTTAATGATTATGAGGGATATTAATTCTAGAAGTTATGCCTTTACTTGTATGTAGGAAAGCGGTTGCCATATTTTTCTCTCGAGGGAAATTGCTTAGAGAAATGCTTATAACCGTTTAGGAACTTTTTTTTTTTTTAAGAGTTAAATATACATAACGGCACTGGTATTATAATATCATAACCTACGAAACACACACACACACACACACACACACACAAGCAGGTAAGAACAAACGTGACAGCACAGTAACGATTAAGAAAGTAATCACCTTAAGAAATAAACGCCTGTATATTGGAAAGCTGTTTGATATCTTTTTTTTTTTTCGATTTCTTGCTACCTTTCCTTCCTTTTCCTTCTGCAAGTCTCTACCACAATTCAGAGCAGTCTGCCAGCACCCTCACGGAACTAACTTGAGACCGTGTATTGACTGAACTAAATTACCTCTTCAAATTATATCATCTTTCTATTGGTTAGTTATAGACACTACAACTAACTTTGAATAGAAAGAATCATATCTTTTCTCTAAAAATATTTTGCTACATTATTGCCCCGTGTAATGATTGAGCTAAGTTACCTCTAAAAGTTATACCACGTTTCTATAGCTTAATTTTTGGGACTCCGTTACTTAAATGTAAGCAACCCTTAACATCTTCGTCTGTAAAAACAACATGCTACATTTGCTATATTTAATTTATTACACCGCGTATTTATTAAACTAAATAACCATGAAATCATAGCATCTTCCTTTGAATTAACTGTAGGTAAACTCTGGAGCTCCCTTCTTGCTTCAGTATTTTCTCCTTCCTATGACTTGAGATCTTTCAAGAGGGAGGCTTCAAGACACTTATCCTGTAATTTTTGACTACCGCTTTTGATTCTGTTCGGAGATCGGCACTTCAGTAGGCCTTTTTCTTTATTACAGTTTTGTTGCCCTTGGCCGGTGCCCCTCCTACATAAAAAAAAAATTAACTCAAAATAAAACAAAGTTCGCATCTCAGTTTGTAAAAAAAAAATTTAGCTATATTTGTTACATTTCATTCATTACACAGCGTAGTGGTTAAACTAAATAACTCCATGAGATTATAGCATCTTCCTCAGGGTTAACCATAGGCACTGCAAGCAACTCAAAATAAAACAAACCTCACATTTTCGCTTGTAAAATCTACCTTGCTACATTCGCTGTACTTCATTCATTGCAGTCTGCCAGCACACAAAGAGCTTATAACAAGGGAGAGCGCTTAATGGCTCGCGTTCTTAAACGCTTTGTTCTCTCATCAGAACTATTATCAAAGGCCACACAGATAATTGGTCGGGTTTTCATGCGTGTTTTCCCATTGAAGATGCATGGTCATTAATACTCTATCCCTAAAATCATTAATAACCTTTGAAAACTACAGTAACTTCGACTTGAGCCTGTTAATTGCAAGAATAAGACGAAAGGTTTAAGAATAAAGTTCACTGGTTGAGAAAAAAAATCACCCTTGTAACCTTTGTAATATGTTTAGATGTGTTAAAAGTTATTTTGCTTTGCTTGTTTTCTCACCAGAACCTTTATCAAAGACCAGACTCAGGTCGGGTTTTCATGCGTGTCTTCTCATTGATGATGCGCTGTCCTTGATAAATACCCCTGAAAACCTCACTCATTTCCACTACTGTCTATTAAAAATAGAGATACGATGTAGGATTACACACACACACACACACACACACACACATGAAGCAAGACTTAGTAACCACTCACTTAAATATTGTGTCAAAAAATGTTGGCCCTTTTTCAGTCTTGCCAAAAAGAGTTGGGATTTTTTTTTTCTCAAAAAAACGTAACATTTTCCAGTCTGCTTAAAAATACAGAGCATTTTCAGTGCATCTAAAAAACTGTTAGCCTTTTTAGCTTCCAGGTTTCAAGGTTACTTCAATATCTTCTGCTTCAACAATTTCCTGGAGGTAAGAACAAGCGAGACTAAGGATTGCAACAAGAAACAGTTCCAGAAATCATAGGTACTCGCGTGTTCCAGAAACTCAACATTTTCTTATGTGCTAGTTCTATAATTCCAATACAGTCTAACACACGCACAATGGTGGAGGCATGAACAGGCGAGACCGTGGTGATTGTGTAACCAACTCAGGACACTGTATCTCTGTAAAAACGCTTAACACTTGCTTTCCTTTGAGCTATTTCAAAAGTCTAACACACAAACACACCACACACACACACACACACACACACACACACACACACACACACAAACGTGCAACTAAGGCAAACTGAAATAACGCATGTAAACGTAAAATAATTAATGTCTACATGAAGCCCGCATCGTGGTAACTCAGTAACTGCTGGTAGACTGAGAGAGACAACCCAGTGAGTAATAATGAAAGTGACTATTGTGATAGATGTGTCGGTAAATCACTGCTGGTAGACTGACAGACGCGACCCACCAACTAATAACTAAGGTGAGTATTGTGATAACTGAGTAACTAACTGCGGACAGACAGACGCAGCCCAATAATAACTAATATGACGTGACGTGGCCGAAGTGCTGCATCACAATAAAAGATTAACAAAGTATACCACGTCTTCCCTACAGTGGCGGCACCATTACGAAACTACACCTGTCTGTCTCACTTGGGAGGTCGACTACGATAAATCAATATGTAACTATGCATAGATATTGACCTTTACATTACCGTGCCTACCATTTCCATCACAAATCCCTCTTAATGATACCTTACAATCATCATTTTAGTTCATTTTTCCTTTTGTTTTTAATCTACTTTCATTTTTCAGTTGCAAATCGCTAGCTCTGGAGGGAAGGTAGAGGAGGAGGAGGAGGAGGAGGCAGAGATAAACTGGTGATTTACAACAGAAACGTCAAACAGATTAATTGAAAGCGCATCGGCTGGCTGTTAGCTTTTGAAAATATAAAAGAAAAATAGTTTTGTTTGCCGAGGTGCTTCCAACAAACATCAAAATTTGAAGAAAAAAATGAAAAATGAGTAAAAAAAAAAACGCCAATATCTTTGCAATTGTTATCTACTCAGTAAATTAGGTGTGACAATTACAGTTACAAATATAATCCCACAGGAGAGGCAGTGCGTGTCAGCCTCGCCCGCCAGTAGCAGCCCGGGCCGAGAGCCGCCCTGCGTTCACCTGTGCTGTACTCACCTGCCTTGGTGGCGGCGGCGAGGGCTGCGTGAGCGATGAGCAGCAGTATGTGCAGCGCGGCCCCCATCACCACAGGGGCCTGCCAGCACCTGGAGGCAGCACTACGCGATCACAAGACACTCACAGGTGGTTGTCGCCAAACTAATGTTCGCTTGTACTAAAACTCCCATTCATGTATCAACTCTGCAACATTCCCCGCCACACTAATCTCGGTAAAAACATGGAGTACTATTTCAGTAGTAATCAACTGCACTGCATTAACTTTTTTCAAAAACTATAAGGGCGAAGCTACATAGTTACAAGTCTACAAGTCGGTCCTCTGAACTTCCTCGGGCGGGGGAAGTGGCGAGCCGCGCACACAATCACCCATCACTCGCTCAGTGTCACTGAGCGTCAACTCTCTCCGTGACCTGTTAGCGCCGCGCAGCGTACCAACGTGTCGCGCTGGATCACAGCCATCAAGAGGCTACTAACTGATATATAATACCACAAATATAATCTTTTAAGACGCGGTAAGAAACGATTTGAGTATTATAGAACGAGGAGCGCCAAGGGAAGCCCGTATAGGGAAGAATCAGCCCGGCAGAACTCACACTGCGTCATACGCCTGGCTGTGCCGCCGAGCCCAGAAGAATCATGCGTGGTGCCGATTTTCGGTTCAGGATTGCCATGCCTTATAAACCTTCGGGATTCAGTATTGTTTTGTTACACCGGAAAAATGTTACTGATCAACAAGAGCAAGGAGACGACCCAGAACCCTGACAAGAAAAAGTATCGTGAACCATTATCAACTGCAGACGCGATTCTTGGCTCAAACACTGACCGAAAGGAACTTCACCTCGCTATCCTCCTCCTGTTAGTCAATTTTCACCCTCTTCTTGACGAGAGCTTAATGTAAGCCCTTTGCCTCAAGCTACATTACCACCTGTTTACTGGCGATGTCTGGCGAGGCAGGGAGAGAAGGTTAAGACAGCAGAGAATGACTGAAAGAACAGAAGGACGAGGAGTGGAGTTACAGTGAGGTGAAGCTTCAAACTGCCCTTTCGATAGCGCGTTCTAAATAATGCCTCACCCTGCCAGTCTCCGCATCGACCTTGAACGCCCTGACAGGAGACGCTCATGCCACTCACACTTGGATGTCATCGCTATCACTAAACTCCACCCTAATTAAACACGTGTCCCTCTTATACTATTAGCATTATGAATTAGTAAAGGAGTAGCAAACATCACTACCAATCTCTTTCATAACCCTACCCTACGTATCATTGTATCACTACCCATCCCTTCCTGAACTCCACCATACGCACATTTCCCCTCTCCTTTACTACCAACATTATGAATTAGGGAAGGGACCGCTGAGGAAAAGATGCCGCCGCTAGGCAGTCCCGGGGCAGCGCAGGGCAGGAATGGTTCACCCTGCCCTTCCCGCAGCGAGGCGAGGCGAGGCTGAGAGGTGCAGTGAGTCAACAATGAACTTCATCAGCTTTAATGATGGTGATGGCGGAGGGTTGGTGGTGGTGGTGGAAGCGGAGGTGGAGGTGGAGGTAGAGGTGGAGCGGTTGTTGAGCGACGGCAGCTCTCCACTGGTGGTGCTTTATCCTTCTTTAAATTTGGCTGTGAGTGGCGGAGGCTCAGCGCCGCTCACTCGTGTCTGACTTTTGATCTTCCAGCGGGTGACGGGGCTCGGGGCTGCGAGAGGCCGTCCTTCAGCAGCGAGCGGGGGATTGCGGGGCTCTGGCGACTGACGACGAGCGAAGACTTCATTAGATTGCGTGCGTGTCGCCAAACGGAGGGATTGTGTGTGGGGAGGGAGGTGATGGCAGGAAGGCACGCCGGTTTTCACCACGACAGCTCAAGAACCACCAGGAAGATAATTCTATTGGATATATTTACTCTGTTTTACATCATATGGTTTGGCTTAAGTGTTTGTTCTGCACCGTCACTCAGATCAGGGTCCATATTTTGAAACACGCGGGCGCTGGACCTCCAGTACATTCACACTGCTTTACTTGAAGCTATACGGGCTTCTGAGGATGTTTTTTTTTTCTTTTTATGGTTCTAATGACAGATTAACATAATTTCTACATTCTTGGGAGCCCGACTAATCTCTGTGGCATTTGAAAGTAGTCGTTTCTGAACACGGGACCTACGAAATAACATTTCGGGGTGTAGCCTTTGCAACAGTTTTCTTTTATTCCTTTAAGTCTATTTTCTTGTTTGTGTGTGTGTGTGTGTGTGTGTGTGTGTGTGTGTGTGTGTGTGTGTGTGTGTGTGTGTGTGTGTGTGTGTGTGTGTGTGTGTGTGCGTGTTGGGTGTAGCCTTTGCAACAGTTTTCTTTTATTCCTTTAAGTCTATTTTCTTGTGTGTGTGTGTGTGTGTGTGTGTGAGGGAGGGGAATCTCGTTCAATGTCTCTGAATGTAGTACTGAAGCAGTGCTCGGAAACAGGTTACGTAGACAAACACTGAACCACCGAACCACTTCCGCTCTTCCAGAGTAGAGTGAATACTTGTGCAGCCATTTGTCTTGGGCACATATTTTTAATCGCTTTTCTTCTCCCATAAGGAATATTCTCAAAGACTATATATATAACTTGTCAGATTCATGGGTCTCCTTTATCCAATACTGACGCAGAATCCTTGTTCAACTACCACTAGACTCATGAAAACACCCTTGAGCATACATAACAATGGTGTCTGCTACAGCTTGTCAACACAAGACGCCGCAATGTTTGGATATGCTGTTTTCTTTTTCTCTGTGTTTTTCTGACCTATGACGATTCTACAGACACACTGCACTGCGCTGAAATTTTGACTGTAACCCCCATAAGCTTTGTTCCGTAACCTCATTTTCACCTATAAAGTATGTAAATGTTTTCCTTTCCTTCAGTATCACGTATGCAGCCAGCACACACACACACACACACACAGCAGTGCAGTCGTTCGTCGCCGTTGTGTCTGTACGGGAGCCAAACACCTCTTGCTCTCTAGTCACCTCGCACTGACTGATATAACTTGTAGTGCGATAGTTCCCTGTAGACACCCTGCCCCATATTTTGAAACACTTTACTCCCTCATCAGGACTGTTTTCAGTGTCTGTATAGAAACGAAACATTTCTCTAGTACTATGGTCACCTCCGACTGACTGATATAACTTGTAGTGCAATAGTTTCGAGTAGACGCCCCGCCTCAGCTGGGTCACTGATAAGTTCGCAGCACCCCCTGATCTTGTGCCCAACGCCTCACTGGGAGTAATTATCGTTTTGGCAGGTGTCTACTGCCTCATCCTATTTAGTGAGCTCACTGACAGGCTGCTCACCCTCTTACGGTCAGCAAATCGGAATATACATAAAATTCCTAAGATTAGTAACCAATATAGAAAAACTAATGGTTCAAGCTTGACAAAGTTAGATTCAACAAGGAGATATGAAGAAACTGGTTCTCAGATACTGACAGATGATTGGAATGGAATCAGTACTCAGACTGTTGGCGCCGAGTCAAAATGAAGCTTTAAAAGATTATATACAACACGATCACTGACAACCAGAAGTTTAGGAAAGTTTTTGGAAAAGGATCATAGATGGATATAGATAAATAAGTTATTATAAAGAGACTGCTACGTGTAAGCTCTGTGTGGTTACAAACACCTGCTTACTCTTATATTCTGATGTTCTTATCAAGTAAAGCAGCTTTCAGAGTACACTGTGGACGGATAGGCGCCGAGTACCCGACCAGGGATGATCACAGAGGGAGATGACGCTCAATGCACACACGTCACAAGATTGTCACTCCGGCACGGAAAAGGAAAGACAAAGTAGAGGTGCTGTCAGGATGAAGGACAGTAAAAGGGCATTATGGCAGGCAGTCTGTACTACACACTCTAATAACGCAATGGTATGTGATGATTGAGTCCAGGGTTTTGCTTCAGTTTGGAACAACACACGTCACGTCGTCAGAATATTGTCCACAGCAAAATAATGCTGCCAAATAATGCTGGCTGACTGATGGGACCAAAACAGTATGGCAAACTTACTATAACCTTGCCTTCTCCCTCGCCCGGGCAGATTCAGAGGAAATTAAGATGTACAGTGAGCAAAAATTAAAACAGACGCACGTATATACGCCGCTCTGAAGCTTAACTGATGAAGGTACGAAAGTTTAGCAAGTACGGACTAGAAAGTTTAAAGTTTAACTGATAGATGATGATAAGCTAAATGATGGAGATTGAGAAGCTTACAGTACTAAGTGACGATTGGAACATTTAACTAGTGGAGGCTGAGACTAAAATTAATACTTAACTAGTACTAATAATACAAGATAGCCAGAGATATTTACTTCCTCCTATATTTGGAGGTAACTCATTAACAGCAATTAAAGCAGAGCGTATTCTGCATGAAGTCAGGTAATAGCTGAAAAGAACACAGTATGTTTCTATGATAAAGTTTCTGCAAATTTACACAGTGATTGATCAGTGGCTGAGTGAAAAATCTAACTGCAAAAAACTCAGTAACTAAAAGCTACGAAGGGATTCGAACTCACACCAAGGGAGTTCGTAGACCAAAAGGAACAGAGCAACAGGACACAAAGCTTGACACTGATCCTTAACATGACACACTGATGGACTAACACCCAGACAGGCTGACAGACAGACAGGCAGGCAGATATAAAGGTCACCTTTCAAATTATTGTGAGACGTTGCCTGAATACAGCAGCTTTTAAAGGCAATCAGATCCAGTTGTAACCTTTATTTCCTCACCTTTCTCCTCAGATATGCTAAAGCTGCCAGCCGTGATGCCGAGCAGATCTCCAACAAGCAGTTCTTCATGTTCACTCTGTTTTTTCATCCAGTAATGATCATCATCCTACATTCACCCTGTTGGAGGTAGGTGAAGGGAACACGACCTGAGAAATGTCTACTTTATTCCTGACTAGTCTCGCAGTAGCTTTTTCAGAGGACTGTGCCTGCCCTCTTCACCACCTACATCCAATTTCTCACAATGTCATCACCTTTCTCTGCCGTCCAGTCCAGTAATGTTTCTCTTCTTTCACTGTGTTGTCCTGTCCAGTATTGCTCGTGCGAATGTCAGAAGTCTCCGCATGTTGGTCAGTTGGCTTTTGTAGTCACTGTTTTCTTTTGTTTTTATATGCATCTGAAGTTGTCTTGCCTTGTTCTTTCTTGTTTTGTCTTCGTGATGTTGCTCTTCTTTCTCTTTCGTTGTTCAGTTCAGTTTGTGGGAATGTCAAAAGTCGCTGTGTGGGTCAACTGGGGTTTTGCAGTCTCTATTTTCTTTTGTCATTACTCGTATATGCTCTTTTATTGGTTTATCCTACTCTTCTTCTTCGTTGTTTTGCGTCTGCACTTACTGCCAACAGAAAATTAGATGCTGTTTAGTAAAGTAAATTCTGTATTGCTGTTTAAATTTTCTGTGATTAAATTGATTCTTGCACCTGTTGCTTCCATTATTCCATCATTCTATCTCTTTCTAAGCTCGCGCAATGGTGTTTTCTCCCTAATGTTCCGCTGGTAGTACTTAGCAGGGCATCTTGTTCCACACTCTTGATATTTATTTGCTTCTACAGATATTCTACGTAGTGTTTATTCCACATTCCGCGTGTTTCTGATGTCATGATGTCTTGTTCTCTGTGACGTTATGGTGCCTTACGATGGCTGCATTTAACGGATTCTGGAGGAAAATACTGTGGATTCAAATAATTAATGAGAAAAATACCTATTACGACCTGACTAAATCATCTGTGGCCTTTCAAGATCCTTTTGGCTCTACTCTTTAAGGACTAGCACCATCACTGAGCCTTTTTTCTGTCTTGTAGCCCAGAGTCAGAGGGCCAGAATCTCTCCACTATAGAATAATAAGAACAGTGCATTTCAGAATACGGACACATTTCTCAAGAGTCTCTTCACGTTACTGCTTCGATAAAACGCCACACTCTTGCCTTGCTGCAGCTCGTGTGCTCCTCTGAAGCCTCTTTGTTAGCGTTACCCTTACCTGTTGCCTTAAAAATGTGTCGGCAGAGGTGCCTCCCCGCCGCGGCTCTCATGTGAAAAGGTTTGTTTTTTGCAAGCGGGATTTCACGGGTTGGGAAGAGTCAGTTTGGATTTTCCCCGTGCCGGAGTAAAAGGGGGAGACAGTGGTGGCGGAGATCATGAAAAAGTGTGCGGGGGAAAAAAACAGACGGCGATATCTTTTATGGAGGGCGAGTGTATCACAGGCAGGGGGCGGCGCGACACCCTAACTCAGGGAGGGAAGGGCGTGAGCTTCCAGTGGGACGGGAGATGAAATGTAAAGTTAAATTAATCTGTTTTTTGCTTCAAGACTCGCCATTCAAGTGGAACTAAAGTAAACTTGGGAGTGCTGGAGTTTGTTAAGGCAGTGATGGCGTCTGGGAGTGTGGGGAGAATTGGCGTGGATGTTTCGTGTGGAATAAACACTTTACCGTTTTTCAATAAAGTAATGTATATAAATGAACCAGCCACCTATTTATTTTTTTAATTCAGTTTATTAATTTACTTTTGTTTGTACATGTGTAAGTTATGGATAACATTGCAAACATATAGCTAAAATAGATAAGGTGTTAGATTGAACGGGGTTCAGAATTTCGACGGAGAAAGAAATGCCAGCCGATGCACAAACATTTTTCAGAGGTGCAGATATATATATATATATATATATATATATATATATATATATATATATATATATATATATATATATATATATATATATATATATATATATATATATATATATATATATATATATATATATATATATATATATATTTTTTTTTTTTCTCTCTCGTTAAGGCAGATTAATAATGTATACCTGAATATTACTCAAATGTGTGAGGAAGCTTACGTCTAACGTAATATTAAAAAAAAAAAAAACACTTGTAGGATGAACATTTCACATTATTTTAATTAATATGAAAGGTCAGTTGCAGGCTGAAATGCAAGAAAATAATAAATAGATAGTATTGTTTCAAGTGATTACTGTGAGATGCAATAAAGATGACACACAAGCTCCTCAGTCAGTAGCGTCTCACCTACAAATAAAACGCCGGCCGCATCGTGAAGTACGTTGTGCGTACCACTGGAAGAAGGAGCAGCAGTACGGGAGTATGACAAACTGTTTCTAGTCTCGCAATTAACCCGGGAGAAAGAAAAGAAAAAAAAAATGTATCGACGCAGTCTGAAAAACAAGTAGCATTAAAGAGTCAGAGAGCAGCGAGGCGTGACCTGAACTCAGCAAATGAAAAGAAGTTCCGCAACACTTTACACTTTTGCACGCTGGGTTCCGCTGCCTTTAGTGCAAAACAAACACAAAAATCAAAGTGCCAATACTGCAACTCTGCCTGCATGCAGCGATAATGCGAGGCCACTCCACTCCCGGTGCACATCCTCGCCATCCGCGGAGACTTGATGCCGTGAGGACGTGAAGAGCTTAACGCCCCGACCCCCGACACCCGAGTCTCGAGTCTCGAGTCTCGAGTCTGCAGCTCTACGTCTGTGGACCATATTCTGAAACGCTTCTGCCCACAACTCTACTACTTCCAAAAGACTATTTAAAGTGACATGGGTTTTTAAGGGTGTTTTCGTGGCTTTAGTAACAGATTAACGAGATTTATACTCTATTTACAGGGGAAACACTTGAAAACGCGGCTAATCCTCACCGTGGCCTTTGATAAGAGTCGTGGTGAGAGCAAAAAGTTTCTGAATACTGCACCAGTACCGGACGGGCAGATCCTTGGGCACTCTCTGGTTGATGCTTCTGTATCTTCAGATTACTTGTGTATTTTGGAAACTACAGAACGATTCGAGTATTGTAAAAGTATGTGAAAGATGTAGGTGATTAGTAAAAGCAGAGAAAGGAGAAAAAGGAAAGAAAAAACGTCACAGCTCCGCGTCTGTGCGAGGACCGGAGGGGCAGATCCTAACAAGAGTGAGTGTTCAATGGGGACTGATCTGCAATGGCTGAGAAGGTTAAAAGCAAAGGAAGAAGCAACTGGTCACCTTACTCCTGTGCAATCTTGTCAGTTCCAGCCCAGCCTATTTCACTCCACTCCTCTTATTTCCAGTTCACCTTATTCGTGTTCACTTCAGTCCTTTCTTATCCTCTCCTATACAATCCAGTCTAGTTTGATCCAGTACCGGTCTGCAATGACTAGGAAGGTTAAAAGCGGAGAAGCTGGCCAATCTACTTGTGTCGAGGCTCAGGATTGCGTGTCTCGTGGGAGTGTGGCTTGCTGTAAAACCTGCACGATTTTTAAAGGGAGGAATAAAACAACAGGCAGTAAAAGGTCTGAGCCACTCCATTACTCTTTTTGTTGTCAGTGTTGTCTCTCCAAGCTGTATCTTTTCACTTTTCTCTCTCTCTCTCTCTCTCTCTCTCTCTCTCTCTCTCTCTCTCTCTCTCTCCTCTCTCTCTCTCTCTCTCTCTCTCTCTCGTATATTTGTATAACTGGATCATGCAACCAGAGTAATTTTGAAATATTTACCTAACTAAACGCTAACTTAAGATTAAAAACCGTAGCTGTCTTGTTTGAATGAATGTCCATGAGAGAGAGACAGCCAGTCTTTCACCTCCTTAATTAGTGTTCATTATTACTTTTTACAGGATTTTACTCTACACTGAGGACTGCAATGCTAATTAACTAGAGTATATATACGAGTAGTTTTTTTTTATCTTATTTTTTTGCAGTTCTCTTATTATTTCATCTATCACATCTTCTTTCAATAGGTACATTAAAGTATGTTGTCTTATAGTGTTCTTATGATATCGTACGTCTGTCTTCACAATAATCCATCACTTCCTCGTGTGTTGACACACACACACACACACACACACACACACACACACAAAGAGAGAGAACAGTACAGTTATGTCGTACATGTAGCAGAATAGGAGAATATGCCCAGTGTAAAGGGCAAGCATCATTATTGTGACGAGGAGGCTTGTTCTGTGGGGAAAGTTACAAGGAAATTCAAGATATGAAAGTCTTCATATGCTCGGGCTGGGAGAGGAGAGAAACAGGTGTGCCTTGTCATACAGGTTGGAGAGTACATGTGTACCATTATTGAGGAAACTTGTTGTCTGGGAAAGTTACAAGGAAACTCAAGATAACCATAGTCTTCTACAAGATACACATACCCTGTTTCTCGTGGCCAAACACACTCAAGCGTACAGTACATTTGTGTCGGAACACGTGTAAAAGGTGCACGTTAGAGAAATATGTACTAATATTGTGGCAAAGAGACTAGTTCTGTAAAGTTATAAGGAAACTCAAGATAATTATAGTCTACAAGATGCACATATGCCCTACCTGGTTAAGAACGGACTTGAATGGGTGTGCCTTATTATTCATGGAGGAGTGAGTAACAGAGAGCATGTACCAGTATGTGCCAGAAACCTGATCTTTGGGGAAGTTAAAAGGACTCTTAAAATAACCATAGACTTTTGCAAACTATATTTATACCTTGTTACCCTGTCTGCCTTGGAGACGAGATAAATAGGCGAGTCTTATCACTCCGGGGGGAGAGAGAGAGAGAGAGAGAGAGAGAGGAGAGAGAGAGAGAGAGAGAGAGAGAGAGAGAGAGAGAGAGGAGAGAGAGAGAGAGAGAGAGAGAGAGAGAGAGAGAGAGAGAGAGAGAGAGAGAGAGAGAGAGAGCACTGGAAGCAAGGAATAAACAAAGGCTTGGTGTGCGGCGTTCCTTCAAGTTTCAGGATTGCAAAACAGGCAAATTCAATTTAGCTCTAAAGGCAACCTGATATTCCGCTCTTGAAAAATGTGAAAAGTCATGGAAAATAAGAAATGCACCGAAGGAGTCTGGTCCAGAATTTGCCGGCGAGAAGAATAAGGGAGAGAATGTGCGACTCTTTATATACTGAGTGACGAACGCAACATTTTCTCGGCTATGAGAAGACGACCTCCACCTCAACACAACCACCAAGACTTTCGACCTTAACAGTGACCAACACGACCCTCACTTTGCTATATATAGACCACCACGACCCTACACCTTAACACAACGACCGACATGACTTTTGACCTTAACTCAACGACCAACACGCCCTTCGATCTTAACACAACGACCAACACGACCCTTGACCTCGACCTCGAAAATTTTGGGAAGGCCTAAATTGCAATACACCAGTCTTCGACGATCGGAGAAAAGAAAATGAATAGCAAAATATTACAATAAACTCACTAGTAACAAGAGGACGCAATAAGCAGAATCTTATTTAATGACTAAAATACTGGGGACATAAATTTCAATGCATAAATTCTGTACATACGAGAAAGCAAATTAAAACCACAATTTTATAATAACCACAAGGAGACAAGATCAGGCACTTCTCCAATAACGACAATATTGCAGGGACAGAAGCTATTACCCATCCCATACGTGTTGAAATATGTAATAAGTGTGATATCAAACACTCAGCGGGTCTCCGTTAACAAGGCTGATAATACTGAACCGGAGACAGGGAGAGGCACTGACTGACTGACTTACCGGATACTAAAACAATAACAAATAACTGATGCTATACAATAAATAAACATTTGAACTATCTGAAACACGTAGTAGAATATAAATTACCTTTTACCACAGAAATTACGACAAAAATTAAAACTACAATACTACAAACCAAAAATAACACAAGAACGTAAAATGCAAGAACAAATTTGACTGTATTTGATAACGAAATCACTGGAGACACAAGATGCAACATACATATTACTGTTAAGACACGAGAGGAAAGACACTGCAAGAGGAACGACTTGCCAGAAGGAAAAGAAAAAAAAACTCGAGGCTGTGTCGTTACCAAAGCGAAACGTAACTGAAATCGACTCCCAGTAAACTGAAAACTGAACTATTTTTCCACTTGACAGCTGCTCGTTGACACCCTCGGCATATGAGCGACGATTCAGCAATGCATTCCTAATATTTGCATGATTTAACGCCACTCCTCTTAGCGTCCAGCACTTTCTCGCCTTTCTGTTGAATCTACAAACACAGCTCTACTTGTTTATTTATTTGCAGGAGGAGTCATGTGGAAACCAGGGGCTACCAACTGGTGACGCGCTGCTGGTCCCGGCTTCCCCTGGCTCGTGGACCGCCGTGCTTTCATCAACGCTGGGAATCGCTTTGGCAGATATAATGAAACAGAATTTAGATGCCAGAGTAATGACTTGCTGCTTCTGACATCAAGGGAGCGTCTCTCTCTTTCTCTCTCTCTCTCTCTCTCTCTCTCCTCTCTCTCTCTCTCTCTCTCTCTCTCTCTCTCTCTCTCATGGACATTCATTCAAACAAGACAGCTACGGTTTTTAATCTTAAGTTAGCGTTTAGTTAGGTAAATATTTCAAAATTACTCTGGTTGCATGATCCAGTTATACAAATATACGAGAGAGAGAGAGAGAGAGAGAGAGAGAGAGAGAGAGAGAGAGAGAGAGAGAGAGAGAGAGAGAGAGAGAGAGAGAGAGAGAGAAGTCAACACTTGGAGAGACAACACTGACAACAAAAAGAGTAATGGAGTGGCTCAGACCTTTTACTGCCTGTTGTTTTATTCCTCCCTTTAAAAATCGTGCAGGTTTTACAGCAAGCCACACTCCCACGAGACACGCAATCCTGAGCCTCGACACAAGTAGATTGGCCAGCTTCTCCGCTTTTAACCTTCCTAGTCATTGCAGACCGGTACTGGATTAAACTAGACTGGATTGTATAGGAGAGGATAAGAAAGGACTGAAGTGAACACGAATAAGGTGAACTGGAAATAAGAGGAGTGGAGTGAAATAGGCTGGGCTGGAACTGACAAGATTGCACAGGAGTAAGGTGACCAGTTGCTTCTTCCTTTGCTTTTAACCTTCTCAGCCATTGCAGATCAGTCCCCATTGAACACTCACTCTTGTTAGGATCTGCCCCTCCGGTCCTCGCACAGACGCGGAGCTGTGACGTTTTTCTTTCCTTTTTCTCCTTTCTCTGCTTTTACTAATCACCTACATCTTTCACATACTTTACAATACTCGAATCGTTCTGTAGTTTCCAAAATACACAAGTAATCTGAAGATACAGAAGCATCAACCAGAGAGTGCCCAAGGATCTGCCCGTCCGGTACTGGTGCAGTATTCAGAAACTTTTTGCTCTCACCACGACTCTTATCAAAGGCCACGGTGAGGATTAGCCGCGTTTTCAAGTGTTTCCCCTGTAAATAGAGTATAAATCTCGTTAATCTGTTACTAAAGCCACGAAAACACCCTTAAAAACCCATGTCACTTTAATTAGTCTTTTGGAAGTAGTAGAGTTGTGGGCAGAAGCGTTTCAGAATATGGTCCACAGACGCAGGGCTGCAGACTCGAGACTCGAGACTCGAGACTCGGGGGTCGGGAGTCGGGGCGTTAAGCTCTTCACGTCCTCACGGCATCAAGTCTCCGCGGATGGCGAGGATGTGCACCGGGAGTGGAGTGGCCTCGCATTATCGCTGCATGCAGGCAGAGTTGCAGTACTGGCACTTTGATTTTTGTGTTTGTTTTGCACTAAAGGCAGCGGAACCAGCGTGCAAAAGTGTAAAGTGTTGCGGAACTTCTTTTCATTTGCTGAGTTCAGGTCACGCCTCGCTGCTCTGACTCTTTAATGCTACTTGTTTTTCAGACTGCGTCGATACATTTTTTTTTTTTTCTTTTCTTTCTCCCGGGTTAATTGCGAGACTAGAAACAGTTTGTCATACTCCCGTACTGCTGCTCATTTTTCCAGTGGTACGCACAACGTACTTCACGATGCGGCCGGCGTTTTATTTGTAGGTGAGACGCTACTGACTGAGGAGCTTGTGTGTCATCTTTATTGCATCTCACAGTAATCACTTGAAACAATACTATCTATTTATTATTTTCTTGCATTTCAGCCTGCAACTGACCTTTCATATTAATCAAAATAATGTGAAATGTTCATCCTACAAGTGTTTTTTTTTAATATTACGTTAGACGTAAGCTTCCTCACACATTTGAGTAATATTCAGGTATACATTATTAATCTGCCTTAACGAGAAAAAAAGAAAAAAAAAAAAAAAAAAAAAAAAAAAAAAAATATATATATATATATATATATATATATATATATATATATATATATATATATATATATATATATATATATATATATATATATATATATATATATATCTGCACCTCTGAAAAATGTTTGTGCATCGGCTGGCATTTCTTTCTCCATCGAAATTCTGAACCCCGTTCATTCTAACACCTTATCTATTTTAGCTATATGTTTGCAATGTTATCCATAACTTACACATGTACAAACAAAAGTAAATTAATAAACTGAATTAAAGAAATAAATAGGTGGCTGGTTCATTTATATACATTACTTTATTGAAAAACGGTAAAGTGTTTATTCCACACGAAACATCCACGCCAATTCTCCCCACACTCCCAGACGCCATCACTGCCTTAACAAACTCCAGCACTCCCAAGTTTACTTTAGTTCCACTTGAATGGCGAGTCTTGAAGCAAAAACAGATTAATTTAACTTTACATTTCATCTCCCGTCCCACTGGAAGCTCACGCCCTTCCCTCCCTGAGTTAGGGTGTCGCGCCGCCCCCTGCCTGTGATACACTCGCCCTCCATAAAAGATATCGCCGTCTGTTTTTTTCCCCCGCACACTTTTTCATGATCTCCGCCACCACTGTCTCCCCCTTTTACTCCGGCACGGGGAAAATCCAAACTGACTCTTCCCAACCCGTGAAATCCCGCTTGCAAAAAACAAACCTTTTCACATGAGAGCCGCGGCGGGGAGGCACCTCTGCCGACACATTTTTAAGGCAACAGGTAAGGGTAACGCTAACAAAGAGGCTTCAGAGGAGCACACGAGCTGCAGCAAGGCAAGAGTGTGGCGTTTTATCGAAGCAGTAACGTGAAGAGACTCTTGAGAAATGTGTCCGTATTCTGAAATGCACTGTTCTTATTATTCTATAGTGGAGAGATTCTGGCCCTCTGACTCTGGGCTACAAGACAGAAAAAAGGCTCAGTGATGGTGCCAGTCCTTAAAGAGTAGAGCCGAAAGGATCTTGAAAGGCCACAGATGATTTAGTCAGGTTGTAATAGGTATTTTTCTCATTAATTATTTGAATCCACAGTATTTTCCTCCAGAATCCGTTAAATGCAGCCATCGTAAGGCACCATAACGTCACAGAGAACAAGACACCATGACATCAGAAACACGCGGAATGTGGAATAAACACTACGTAGAATATCTGTAGAAGCAAATAAATATCAAGAGTGTAGAACAAGATGCCCTGCTAAGTACTACCAGCGGAACATTAGGGAGAAAACACCATTGCGCGAGCTTAGAAAGAGATAGAATGATGGAATAATGGAAGCAACAGGTGCAAGAATCAATTTAATCACAGAAAATTTAAACAGCAATACAGAATTTACTTTATTAAACAACATCTAATTTTCTGTTGGCAGTAAGTGCAGACGCAAAACAACGAAGAAGAAGAGTAGGATAAACCAATAAAAGAGCATATACGAGTAATAACAAAAGAAAATAGAGACTGCAAAACCCCAGTTGACCCACACACAGCGACTTTTGACATTCCCACAAACTGAACTGAACAACGAAAGAGAAAGAAGAGCAACATCACGAAGACAAAACAAGAAAGAACAAGGCAAGACAACTTCAGATGCATATAAAAACAAAAGAAAACAGTGACTACAAAAGCCAACTGACCAACATGCGGAGACTTCTGACATTCGCACGAGCAATACTGGACAGGACAACACAGTGAAAGAAGAGAAACATTACTGGACTGGACAGCAGAGAAAGGTGATGACATTGTGAGAAATTGGATGTAGGTGGTGAAGAGGGCAGGCACAGTCCTCTGAAAAAGCTACTGCGAGACTAGTCAGGAATAAAGTACACATTTCTCAGGTCGTGTTCCCTTCACCTACCTCCAACAGGGTGAATGTAGGATGATGATCATTACTGGATGAAAAAACAGAGTGAACATGAAGAACTGCTTGTTGGAGATCTGCTCGGCATCACGGCTGGCAGCTTTAGCATATCTGAGGAGAAAGGTGAGGAAATAAAGGTTACAACTGGATCTGATTGCCTTTAAAAGCTGCTGTATTCAGGCAACGTCTCACAATAATTTGAAAGGTGACCTTTATATCTGCCTGCCTGTCTGTCTGTCAGCCTGTCTGGGTGTTAGTCCATCAGTGTGTCATGTTAAGGATCAGTGTCAAGCTTTGTGTCCTGTTGCTCTGTTCCTTTTGGTCTACGAACTCCCTTGGTGTGAGTTCGAATCCCTTCATAGCTTTTAGTTACTGAGTTTTTTGCAGTTAGATTTTTCACTCAGCCACTGATCAATCACTGTGTAAATTTGCAGAAACTTTATCATAGAAACATACTGTGTTCTTTTCAGCTATTACCTGACTTCATGCAGAATACGCTCTGCTTTAATTGATGTTAATGAGTTACCTCCAAATATAGGAGGAATTCTCATTTGTATAATTATTCTACTATTAGAGTTGTCATAGTTTCTTATTTCTCAATACTATTTTTTTCTATTAATCTAATTTATTCATTATTGATATATTTTTAAGCTATGTCACATTCCACATCAGTTTCAGCATGCCTTTATTTATATATTCTTTTATCTATTATTACTTTTGAACACTCCATTATTAAATTATGTCCTGTAGCGACTCGAGTAACTCAACATTTCCAATTTTTCAATGCTTATTTATATATTTTCGTCCCTGTCCATAATTCGGAGCTTCCTTGAATTTGTGTTGGAATGCTTCCCTGCACTCAGAAGTCATGATTACCTGAGCCAGAAAGTGTTCCTTCTTCCGCTGCCTTCCTGGAACTGAACCTTTACACACTGATCCCTGGCTTAGCATTATGTGTCTGTCTTTAGCAGCAGCATTACTCGTAAGTCCAGCACTTGTATTCTGTTACACGATTATTTCATCCTATCCAAACAGATCACCATGCATTTACAATAATATTTATGGGACTTATCCAAACTTTGATAATAATAACCGCTCCCCGCCAGTCTAATTCATTTATGGTATTAGCGATTAATTTTTACCGCATGGACTTGAACTCTTCACTTCAACGACACACAGACTAGGACGCGCCATTCTCTATGTACTGCCGCCTTTCCCAAAATACCAAGATGTCACTGGGCTGCTGCACTACACTATAGCTGATATGTTTATTTTATGAATTTAAGCCATGTTATATTTCATGTCAGTTTCATTATTTTTTTTTTCTTTTGCTATAAAATATTTCCATTAATCCTAAATAACGAGATGGTTGACTAACAATTTCCATTTATTTATCTTATTTCCATTCAGTTTTAATTAGTGTGTGTGTGTGTGTGTGTGTGTGTGTGTGTGTGTGTGTGTGTGTGTGTGTGTGTGTGTGTGTGTGTGTGTGTGTGTGTGTGTGTGTGTGTGTTTGTTATTAATTTCCCGACATTGACTGCGTTTGTTCTTCCATTAAAGTCTGTTATTGTTGCATTAATGTGCGTATTCTACATCGCTGTGTATTTCCCTTCACTTCGATCAAAGTATTTCTCTGTTATTTTGCACTATTGCATATTTCATACATTAATTAGCGTTACTGTCCACCACATTCTTTTATTATTACTATTATTTTGTACCTTATTCATGTATTACTGTGTATGTATTCTCGTATTACTGGATAACTCATTCTTGTATACCTGCATCTCTCTCCTCTCTTACTGCGTACGTAATTTTTGCATCATTTATCATCTCCCTCCTCTTATTACTGTGTACTTCGTTCTTGTATTATTTGGCATCCCTCTTTTCTATTACTCCATACCTCATTCTAATATTACAGTGCTTATGTCTTCTGGTACATTCCTGTATCCCTCATGCTTATATCGTCTGGCATCTCTCTCTCTCTTCTGTTACTGTTCACTCATTCTTGTGTTATTGAGTATATATTTCATTCTTGCGTCATCTGCTATTCCTCTCTTCTATTACTCTGCACCTCGTTCTTGCATAATGCCGCACCTCTCATTTGCATGCAAGAGTTGGCCTGAACAAAGCGAGCACACAACTGTTTCTGCTTGAGGTTACTAATGTTCGCTGATGTATAAATGATGACACGTGGTGAAAATTTGAGTGTGATGTTTAGCGTTTGTTAAAATATTACAATGTTCCGACTAGTCTCTTGGGAGTAATTTTTCATCGTTTGTCGGGCAGATAATGCACAGCCGTCAAGGATATCAGGGTTCATCAGCGGGAGAAATGTGTGTGTGTGTGTGTGTGTGTGTGTGTGTGTGTGTGTGTGTGTGTGTGTGTGTGTGTGTGTGTGTGTGTGTGTGTGTGTGTGTGTGTGTGTGTGTGTGTGTGTGTGTGTGTGTAATAAGCGGAGTGGTGTGGAGGGGAGGAAAGGTTTGACAGATAGCAGCAAAGTGATCGTTCATCTCCTGAGCCGCGAGATTAGCAGGAAGGTGTGAGGTGCAAGGAAGAGATGAAGTGTGCTTTTGTAAGCCACACAAAGCTTTGATCTTAGCGTACCACTGTCTGTTGTTGGTCAGCTTGAGGTGGTGTATCTTGTCTGGGTAATAGCTTGCCTTTGCATTCTTAATCTCCCTGATTACTCTGTTTCTTAGTTTCCTGTAAAGGACCGGGCAGGAGTGGAACGCCCAGGTCCGCTGACGCATGAGTCTTTTAATGCGGGGCGTCATCCAGGGAGCATCAGACGGGTGCGTTGTGACGCTCTTGGCTGGGAAGTAGTGGTGGAAGGCTGCTGTAGTAGTGGCGACGTAGTTTTGCCATTTTTAAGTGGACGTCCTCCTCATCCAGCACCTCGGTCCACGGGTGTTGTGTCACCCACTGCCCAAACTCCCTCATGGCTGAGTCAGGCATGGGGCGGTGGGTCCTGGTGACAGCTGACCGGGGGGTCGAGGTGGTGGGTGTGGGTGACCACAGTATGGAGAGGTGGGTGCTCCGTCCCATGGGAGGCAGCGGCTTGGGTGGCGAGTACTGCTGGCCTAGGTCTGTGAGTATAAGGTCGAGGATGGCTTGCTGGTGGGTGGGGAAGTCCACGACCTGGGTGAGGTGGAGCTGGTGTAGGATATCGTTGATATCTAATCTGTTAAAGTCCCCACAGATGACCAGCTTGGCGGCAGGATACCTCACCCTCAGGGCATCAGCAGTGTTGATGATGTGAGCGGCGAGCAACTGTGCAGTGGCGGCTCGTGGGGGGTGGTACACGACGCAGACTATGATGGAGGCCGTGTTGCTGGGATGGGAGGGGGGCGTGACTCTCACCCACAGGGCCTCCACACCGGCAGGAATATCGACAGGGAGGTGTGAGGGGCTGAGGGCAGAGCGGCAGAAAACGGCCACTCCCCCCCCCCCTGCGCCCTAACCTGAGGTGATGGTAGAGCTGGTAGTCCTGCATCGTGCACACCTCAGGAACAATCTGCCACGCCTCAGTAACCGCCACAATGTCCGCACAAGTAGATCTCACCGTCACAATCAATTCGTCCATCTTGTTGGCCAGAGACGTTGCATTAAATAAGAGGTGTGTGTGTGTGTGTGTGTGTGTGTGTGTGTGTGTGTGTGTGTGTGTGTGTGTGTGTGTGTGTGTGTGTGTGTGTGTGTGTGTGTGTGTGTGTGTGTGTGTGTAGTGAGGAAGTGAAAGGAGGTCTTGTCTGATGTTAATCTAGCGAGTTATAGAGCAGTAAAATAAATAAACAGATAAATAAATAAATAAATAAATAGATTAATAAATAAAAAAAATAAATGAATAATGTAATAAATAAACATCAATAAAGTAAAAAATGAAATCAAAGCAAAAATAAAGAAAAACAAAAGAAATAAATAAGTAAATAAAAAGACCTATTATTATTATTATTATTATTATTATTATTATTATTATTATTATTATTATTATTATTATTACTATTATTATTATTATTATTATTAAGGCAATGGTGAGTTTCCTTCCAGTTTTCTTTATTTTTTGAGCATTCACTTACACTATTTTACGTGTAATATTACTTTTTGTCTTCTTTCATTCCTCTCCTTATATGTCTGTCTGTCTGTCTGTCTGTCTGTCTGTCTGTCTGTCTGCATGCATGTATGTATGTATGTATGTATTATTATTATGTATTCCCCTACAGTGGTTAAATTATAGTTTTCCACTTAAAATATTACCTTTCTTTGCTTTTTCTTTCATAGTTTTTCACATTTTTTTTTCTTATTTTATTGGTGGCGGCCATTGCAGGTTGAACATTCCTCTGCTGCATATTTCACGAGCGGCATTCACCTGCGGCTTGACATTTTCCCCAGAGCTTTGCATCATTTTTTGACAACTGAATCATTTTACTTTTGTCATTCATCTGGTGTTATGTTTTTGTTCATCCATGCTCTCTTTTTTTTTTTTTTTTACCTGAACTGAATGATTTAACCTCTGTCATTCATCTGAAGCTATGCATTCTTTTTTATTCAGCTGTAATATTTATCATGTCATTCATCGAAATTAGGTTATCTGTTTTTTTCTCAGGAGGATTATTCGACCGTTATCATTCATATTTGTGATTTTTTCTATTATTATTTTTCCACGAAGCAATTGATTTGGCATACTCGTGTGTGTGTGTGTGTGTGTGTGTGTGTGTGTGTGTGTGTGTGTGTGTGTGTGTGTGTGTGTGTGTGTGTGTGTGTGTGTGTGTGTGTGTGTGTGTGTGTGTGTGTGTTTGTTTCGAATACAAATTATTTCCCTTGGTCATTCCTGTCTTATTCCGTTATATATATATATATATATATATATATATATATATATATATATATATATATATATATATATATATATATATATATATATATATATATATATATATATATATATATATATATATATATATATATATATATATATATATGTATAATCATTTTTGCTCAGCTGAATTATTTAACTTTTGTCATTTTTATTTTTTCTATTCATTCACTTCTTATTTCACCTACATATTTTTTGCTTTCATTTAAGAAAAGAAACAAAACGAGAGAAAGAAAAAATGACTGAGTGTTTTGTGATCGAGACATGATGTGTTAAAATCCAGTGAGAGATTAATTAACACAACAGTCACCAGAAGGATATTTTATTATTTTTTCTTACTTAAATATTAAGTGTTAAAATGCAGTGAAAGATTAATTAATACAACAGTGAACAGAGAAATGCCTTAAATGTGTTTTGTGATCGAGGAATTAGCAACAGCAGCAGCAGACAGACAGAAATAATAGTACGAATATCATTATTATCCTTTATATATATATATATATATATATATATATATATATATATATATATATATATATATATATATATATATATATATATATATATATATATATATATATATATATATATATATATTAAAGGACACCAGTGCAATATTATTGAGTGCGCGCCCTGTCAATCTAAGTTCCTCCATTGGTTCCCCGTGACATCCCTGGGAGCGGTAATTTCCTCCCCGTCAGTGAGGCGCCGCGTGCATTTCGCCCCGCCGCCAAGATAACCTACATCACACAACACTACGCAGATATTACACACTTTATCTCTCTCTCTCTCTCTCTCTCTCTCTCTCTCTCTCTCTCTCTCTCTCTCTCTCTCTCTGTACCGAAAACAGACAACAAAAGATCAAAACTTTAGGTTCATAAAAGAAATGGTGAGCGGACCACGGCTTGTAAGTTTATATCCTGTATTATTAGTTATTGATTCAGAAAGGCGGCACCAAAAAACAGCGGAAGTGTTATTCATGAGCCAGAATGCTGTTAAATTACTGCTAGAATTATGAAAACCACCGGATGGTGCCACCGTCAGGCGACTCCAGCAGTATTTCCCCGCCGTGACTGTGACTGTGCACGTGATTGTGCACTGTCACTGTGATACGTACTGTATCCAGCAATTCCCAGTGAAATAGTATATACTCGTAAAAGCAGTATAATATAATTATTATTATAATAGTAATATTAATAATAATAATAATAATAATAATAATAATAATAATAATAATAATAATAATAATAATAATATTAATATTAATGCTACTAACGATAATAATAATAATAATAATAATAATAATAATAATAATAAGTAATAATAATAATAATAAATAATCATAATGAGAGAGAGAGAGAGAGAGAGAGAGAGAGAGAGAGAGAGAGAGAGAGAGAGAGAGAGAGAGAGAGAGAGAGAGAGAGAGAGAGTTTAGCATGTTCGTCTCACCTTTGGTAAGCCGCCACGCATGCACGACATCCTGCCACGCATCACGCTAAGCCGGGACGCGCCGCACCTCTCAGCCCCTATTAACACAACTTCCCCCCCGCAATGTAAACCAGTGCTGCTAACGCCACGACGCTAAGGCAAGACTCAAGCTGCTCCCCGCCTGTCTCTGAACCATATTCCGAGACGCTTCAAAGGCTGTAGTTGAAGTGACACGGGATTGTATGTTATTTTATGGTTCTGGTGCTACATTAACAATATTTCTACACTATTAACAGGAGAAACACTCTTGAAAGCCAGGTTTCTGAATACAGGCTTTCATTATCCTCGTCATTACCTTTGTGCTCCATTGCAACTCCACGACCTAAGTCTTCTGCAGTAATTCTCCACTTATGCCCACCAATCACCTCCTCCCTTAATGAATCAGTCAGGTTAGGTTACGCTGGGAAGAACGAAAGGAAGGAAAAATGAAACAAAGAATCACCACCATCGCCACCATCACCACCACCACCACCACCGCTAAGTGTCCCGCAGTAATTCACCACTTATATCCACCAATCATTCATCTCCTCCCTCAGTGGATCGATTAAGTAATAATTCTCTTCCAGTTCACACAGACTGAGGATAATTAATGCCAAACCCTTGTTCTTCTACTTCTTTTTCTCCTGTACCTTCGCTCTCCATGTGGCGAGGTCTAACTTTCCACCAGTTCGTCCTGTCCTCCGCGGCTCATATGCATAATGCAGCCTTGTTTTCATTTATATTTAAGTATTTGCATATATATTCATTTTCTCTCTCTCTCTCTCTCTCTCTCTTTATATTTCTGTTTCACTTACTTATGGAAGTCTCACTGGCCTGGGAGCAGATCTGAAAAGATTAAAAATATACTTAGTAGTGGAAACAAACTTGGGAAACAGTTTTGTTCTTTGGTGGATGGTTGGTAGTAATACTATGGAGGAGGAGGAGGAGAAGAGAAGGCGGAAGAACAGGAGACCCTAAAAGAAAAAAAAAACACCACCACCACCACCGCCAACACCACTACCATCATCACCACCAACACCACAGCCACTACCACCATCACCACCACCACTAATACTTCAAAGAGCCTCATTAACACCTACTAGTTCGCGAGGGTTGATACTAGAGGGAGGGACTGGTGGGTGTCTAGGAGCAGTGTGTGAGCGTCTCTGTTCCTTCCCAGATTGAGCCCCGGGCGTGTCTCAGCGGATCCCCAGTAAGCAATACTAACCGCGTTACTGCCACGGCATCCATTTATATATTGATGAGGGTGTTCCCGGCATGTTCTACACTCTGTGGATGCTGCAGCAGAGACGCCCAAGGCCTAGCCCAGACCAAGATGCCTTGTATCGAAACAGTTGCTCAACGATGTGTCTGGAGTGTTGCAAAACAATGTATCTGGAGTGTTGCGAAACAGTTGCTCAACAACTGAGCAACAATAAGCTACGTGAGACAATACATCTGCGTGATACGGTACTATTTTTTGCATTTTATCAGACTTTTTCCCTTCTCTCCTGCTAGTGCAACTTCTGTAAAAAAAACGTAGAAATTTCACCTATGAGTGTAATGTAGATTCCATAAATTCCATGGCAAGTGTATTTTTCTGTATTCAATCTCACTATTTCCCTCAAAACCCTTAACAGCACGAGCCAGCAAACCACTGAGTCGAACTGACCAGTGACAACCAGATGATGAGTCGTGTTGCCAGCAACACTGTATCGTGTTTCCCATATCCAGGGGGAAACACAGAAACACATTAGGGCAACAAATTTGGATTGTTGCTCAACTATTGAGCGACCTTTCAGATACATTGTTGTTGGATGTTTATCAACAGTTCCGAAATATTTTTTGATTTGTTGATCGTCTGTTGTGAGCAACAATGTATCTTGGTCAAGGACAAGGTTTTAATAATAAGACAATAAGTAGTTCACTCTCATTTGCTATAACTGTCATTTAAATACACCACACTCACACACACACACTTACACACACACACACTCACACACAGGTAGGTGGTCAGCTGAATGGGCAGTTGGATTGGTGGGTGGGTGATCTGGTGTGTAGATGCGTGGGTGGATGGGTATGTGTGTGTGTAGGTGGATGGCTGAGTGGATGGGTGAGTGGAGGGTGTGGGTGAGGTGCGGATGGTGGGTTTAGTGTAGACGAGTGGATGGGTGGGTGGATGGATGGAGAAGTGTTTGGGAGGATGAGTGTGAATGAGTAAGTTGTTGGAGGGTCAGTGGACAGTGGATGGATGGCTGGATGGATTAGTGGCTGCTGGTGTCTTATATCGAATATTTTGAAGAGGCTACAGTGAAAGTTATCGGCGCATTCAAGGATTTTATTTTTCTTTTATAATTCTATAAATTGTTTCACAAACAGTTGTTTACCCAGGCAGGAAGCAACCATTCCGTAGCATCTCCAGCTCCTTAACCAATCCCGTAACATTGCTACTCCTTAGCGTGCCTCGTAACATTTCCATCCCCTTTTAAGATACCAGTAACATTCCAAACCCTTTAAATACAGCCCAGTACTTTTAATAACCTTTTAGCGTGCCCCGTAACATTTCAACCCCCTTTTAAGATACCAGTAACATTCCAAACCCTTTAAATACAGCCCAGTACCTTTAATAACCTTTTAGCGGGACCCGTAACATTTCCACCCCTTAGCCTGACCCATGATGTTCCTCGCCCCGTAAGGTTCACCACTAAAAGGGCTCAAGGGGTCGCAAGATTAGATTTCCAGTGCCCGGATTGACGGTGATCTGCCTGGATGTAACGTCATTAACGCACACTAATGGACTGGAAGATGCGTATTACAACGTCTGCACTCAGAGGCCGACGCTCCATCTCCCCCCCCGGTCTGCCTGTCTGTATGGGTCTGTGTTTGTCTTTGTTTGTCTTTGTTTGGTTCTATTCCTATCTAAGTTTGTTTCTGTGAGTGTCACGTGACTGCTTCTCTCTGTGTCTGTCTTCATGCCCCTGTTTCTGTTTTTGTTTTTGTCACTGTATATCTATGTTTGTTTCCGTCACTGTCTCTTTTTGCCTGCTCGTTAGTTATTTTGTCTCTATTTATATTTGTGTATCTGTCTAAATGTTGTGTCAGTCTGTTCGTCTGTACTTGAATACATCACTAGAACAAATTTGTTACAAAAAGAGCGATAGATTTTTGCTCTTTCTTTCCTACATTCCGAGTTCTGTTTCTCTCTTTCTGTGTGTGTGTGTGTGTGTGTGTGTGTGTGTGTGTGTGTGTGTGTGTGTGTGTGTGTGTGTGTGTGTGTGTGTGTGTGTGTGTGTGTGTGTGTTTACGTATTTACATGTTAACAGGATTGAGTCAAGCTCGTAATGTCCCGCTTTTTAATATCAAATGATCATACTTTTTCCTTTGAATTTATGTATATTGTTTGCATACACACACACACACACACACACACACACACACACACACACACACACACACACACACACTTTGAATGGAGCTAAAACAGTTCCTTGCTCGCCCCAATTAGATCTAAAAAGTTCATTGAGTCATCAGCATTTCAACACTTCCTCCTTGTCCAGCAACACGCAGGAGCTTTGGTGTGTCATTACCTTCCTCTGTCCCCTCACTCGTGTCTCAAGTGTTGGCTGACTGACACACTGACGGCAGGTAGAGGCCAGTTGTTAGCGTCAGTCACCCCATAGCACTGTCCGTCTGTCTTACCTCCTAGAGTTGTGTGTTTTTCCTTTAGTTTCTGCATAGGAAAATTAGGTTAGAATAGGAGAAATTCATGCTGATGCTCGAGTCAATGATAGACGGGTGTTGTTTTCTTTCATTATTCAACTTTACTTCTGTTCTTTGTCAGTGTCACATCCTAAAGTTGGACTGTGTTTTCTTGGGTGTTTGTATAGGTAAAGTTAGATTATAGGGTAGAGGTAGTGGTAACTGATGGCTAAGTTAATGATAGATGGCTGTTGTTTTTCGTCATTTATCTTTCCTGTGTCCCACCTACTAAAGGTTATGTTTTTATTTAATATATATATAGGGAACAAATTTACTTGAAGAATAAAGGCAATACACAGTGAAGGCTGAATTAATGACAAACTGCAGATCTTTTAGTAAATTATTCAACTTCACTTGCGTGCCAATTTGTCTGTCTTCCCTTCTAAAAGTTGTATTACTTTGTGTTTGTTATCTGTAGGGCAAATATAGCTCAAAGAATAAGAGAAACACACACAGACTGAATCAATACACGACAGATGTTCTCGTTAATTATTCAATGTCACTTCTGTTCTGCATTGTTTGTCTTCACCGCTAAACTTGTACTTTCTTTAGTATCTATATAGGAAGGAATGAGCTCAAAGAATAAAAGAAATAGAGGTGGTTGAATTAATGATAGCAGCTATTTCGTTAATTATTCAACCGTGCTTCTGTTTAAAAATTGCATTATTAATTTTTCTTTAGTATCTGTATAGGAATAATTTGCTCAAAGGATGAAAGAAGTTTACACTGATACCTGAATTAAAGATGTACGACACCTGTTTTCGTTAATTTCAGCTGCATTTCTGTTCTACTGGTCCGTCTGCTTTCTCTCCTAAAAGTTATATTATTTTTTATTTAGTATTTGTATAAGGAAAATTATTCAAAGCAAAAATAAAAAAGACATTAATGACTGAATTAATGATAGACAGCAGATTTTTTCGTCAATTATTCAATCATATCACTATCGTTCTACTGTAACTGTCTCCTCTTCTAAAGTTGTACGATTTGAGTGTTTTGTTTTTTCTATAATGAACCGACTCACTGGTCCATTAGCGTCGCAATATCGAGATCATATGGTAACGCTTTCTGAACCCGCTAAAGATAAATACATAAATAAAATAAAATAAAATAAAACAATAGAAAATAAATAAAAATAACACTTTCCTGCAATTCTACGTATACAAAACATGAATAAATACGTTCTGATTTGCTCTCTTGGAATTGCTGACAATATAAAATACTAAAAAGACAAAATACAATTACTGTAAATCAAATGCACTTTATGAAATTGGTTAAAACAGGATGTGATAAACAAACTCTGTTACAATAACATATAACAAATGGATGAATGCGTCGTAGAATGTTTTCCTACAATTACTCAAAACGCAAAACACCACAAATCAAAACAGAACACCCTTTAAACCCAATCTTCCGGTACTCTCATTCTTCTGCCTACAAGTCCATCTCTTCATTTCTCTCAGTCCTCCCTCACTCTCCTTCCGCTGTTCAAGTAATCAACCTTCCCACTGCCTCTTGTCTGCAATCCCTCGCATCTCTCTGGCAATATTTTTTCCGTCTTATCACTGCTCTCACGGACGATACTCCTGCAAACTTCCTTCCTGCCTTCCTGCCTTCCTGCCTCCCCTCTCACCGCAACCCTTCCACCTTGGCCTTCATTTTCCCTCCCAGCTTATTCAGGTCATGTGTTTTTTTTCTTAAGCAAGAGTTCACTTTACCTCTCTCTCTCTCTCTCTCTCTCTCTCTCTCTCTCTCTCTCTCTCTCTCTCTCTCTCTCTCTCTCTCTCAATGGGGATCTTAGACATTGTTTCACCTACTATTTTTGTTTGTCTATCTATTTATTTTCTAACATTTTTGCACTACGGAAGTGTATATTATTATTATTATTATTATTATTATTATTATTATTATCATCATTATCATTTTCTATTGAAAATGTTTAATTCCTTTCAAATTTTTGCTACAATGTTTTCCTCTTATGATTTTTTTTTTATTTAATCATCACAATTAATTACACTTTTCTTATTTTATTAATTTATGTGCACTATATTTTTTCTTACTCTTCGTTTTCATTTTTTTTTTTCCCTCTAATTTTCAAAAGAGGATTAGAAGGTGGAAATAGATGTGTTTGATGCAGTGACTACCAGTGTAGGTCTGATGGCCTCCTGCAGCTTCCCTTATGTTCTTATGTTCTTATCTATCTATTTGTTATTATTATTATTATTATTATTATTATTATTATTATTATTATTAGTAGTAGTAGTAGTAGTAGTAGTAGTAGTAGTAGTAGTAGTAATAGCAGTAGCAGTAGCAGTAGTATCATTGTCATTATTTATTTTATTTAAGGGAAGGAACGTACAAGAATTAATACTGTTCATTGGTGGGATAAAATTTTTCTAATCCTCTTTTCAATTCGATGCGCCAAGAAAAAAAAATATATATATGGTTATTTTTAAAACGAAACCAGACAAGGATAGTTTTTATTCATTTATATTTCTTCCCGTTTCCGAAAAAGAAAGATACTACAGAATTATTTTATTTTTTTTGCTTAGTGTGGGTTTTTATTTATTTGTTTATTTATTTATTTTTTTTCGAGTCCCTAAAATCAACTATCACCCTCACCATCACAACCACCACCACCACCACCTCCTATTTCTCATCCTCCACCATCACCACCACCACCACCACCACCTCCATCACCACCACCACCACCACCTCCATCACCACCACCAACAACAAAAGCAAAAACAAAAACAATTTAGGGTAAAACCACTTATTTCCGCTCCATTAAAAAGAAAATAAAGAAAAAGAAATAGGAAGAGAGGAAGCGGGGAGAAATCAATTGAATTTTGGAGGTGGCCTAAATTTTTTTCTCTCCAAGGCAGGAAAGTTAAAAGAAAAGGAAAAAATACAGAAATGTTGCAGAATTTAGCGAGAAATTGATAAGACCGAGTAACCTTGATACGAGAGAGAGAGAGAGAGAGAGAGAGAGAGAGAGAGAGAGAGAGAGAGAGAGAGAGAGAGAGAGAGAGAGAGATTACACACATCAATGAAACATCACTCTATTACCCTTGGCGTCAGCACCACCACCACCACCACCAGCACCGGCATAATGTTCGTGGCGGCAGTAATCCTCTCAGTGCGCGGCGCCGCTCCACAGAACACTTCGCCGCCCGTGGTGAGATTAGCAAGCCACGCAGGCAACACAACGCTACGCTTTGAAACGCAAAACATACCAAGGCACCGCCACGCAAAACGCAACACAACGCAATGGAACATAAGGTGACACAAGACAACAAAACGCAAGGGAACGCAACACTGGATAACACAAAACAACGCCACGAAACGCAAAGTCGCGCAACACAATATAAAACTATAACACAAATAATACAACACAAAGTCACGTAAAGCAACGCAACACAGCACAAGGCGACACAGGCAACGCAAGGCAACACGAAGAACACAAGATAATACAAGACATCGCAAACCAAAGCATCACAAGGCAACACAAGGAAACGCAATTCATCGCAATGCAACTCAGGGCAAAAAAAGAAAACGTAACTCAACTCAACTCACGAAAAGCAACACAGCACGAGACAACAAAAGGCAACGAAACGCCACGCAAAGCAATTCGACGCCGCGCAAGGCACAGCAACGCCGCGCCAAGCCACCCAGCGCCCGAAGCCCCAATAATTAAGGCCACCGGGACATTTCAGCGGTGCCAAGTGTCGGAAGAAAATATTTTGGAAACTTCCATAATTGCTTTCCTCACTGAATTCCATTAATTTCCCGAAGACTTTGGCGGCCGAAATGCAATTTTTTTTCCATTCACTCGGCAGCAAATACGTAAATATAAGAGAAAACGGAGTGAGCGAAATTTTTGACCTGGACTGAGGCGGGGGTTTCGAAATGATTCCTAATACATCTGGTGTTGCTCTTTGTTTCTGCTGCACCACCGCGCATTATTGTTTCCCAGCACTAATGCATCGTTCACGCATTACACTGAAAGCTGATGTGTCGGGCGAGGGCGGGCAAGAAGTGACAACGCACAGAATACAACTCCATAAATATAACCCTTCATATTAGCAGCGAGATGTTATGTTCTCACTCCACTCTTACCGTGGAATTAATATTATCTCTTGCTAACACATGCAAGTCGGGAAGCGGAGGTGAAAGGAAAAAAAATATGTTATGAAGTGAATTTATTCCCGACTAGTCTTGCTTCTGTGTAAATACTACCCCCATTATTGCCCAACACCCTTGATAAATCACTCACCCATTGCACTGAAAGCTGACTTGGGGCGAGGAAGTGGAAAGCAAAACAGCACCACGTCTGTCACTAGTGATGGCCAAACATGCTCAATTGTCACGGTTTTGGTAAATATTTGCCTCACTATTTCCAAACTTTTGATAAATCACTCATCCCCTGAGAGAGAGAGAGAGAGAGAGAGAGAGAGAGAGAGAGAGAGAGAGAGAGAGAGAGAGAGAGAGAGAGAGAGAGAGAGAGAGAGAGAGAGAGAGAGAGAGAGAGAGAGGCAAACAGCTATCCACCCATCCATTCATCCACTCATTCAACCATCCATCAAGCCATCCATCCATCCATCCATCCATCCATCCATCCATCCATCCAGACAGACAGACAGACAGACAGACAGACAAAGACAGCAGAAGGCAAACGGAAGAAGAAGAAAAGTAATTATGATTATTTACAAAACGTGGCGTCGTTCCTTAAACTTGCCGTACCTTTAATTAGGACTGCTCAGACCAAATTATGGATTCCTGGAGGCTGGCCTTGGCTGCAGGAGGAGGAGGAGGAGGAGGAGGAGGAGGAGGAGGAGGAGGAGGAGGAGGAGGAATACAAAGGAATACAAAGGAAAGAACAGACAGCAACAGCCCTACTGGGCCTAACGAGGCTGTCTGTGTGTCTATTCTACCACTACCACTACAGATTCTAAGAGTTAGAGGATGGAGGACACTAGAGATCAAGGAAGGAAAAACAGGAGAGTATAGGGAGGAGGAAAGGCTAAGATGTGATAAGAAAGGATGAAAGAGAAATTATACTATTCACTACACTAACTAACTAAAAAAAAAAAAAAAAAAAAAAAAAAAAAACATTTTATGTAGGCGCAAAGTACGTTATATGAGGGGTTGCTGCGAGGTGATTGTCCAACCTTTGTTTAAAAGTTTCTATTGTGTTACTATCGACAATATGTGCTGGGAGAGAGTTCCAGACATTTACAATTCTATTAAAGAAATAATACTTAGCCTCGTCTGATCTGAAACGCTTACCTATAATCTTGTAGCCATTATTTCGAGTGGTGTTGGAACTGTCAATGATGAGATAGTTGTTTACATTTACGTTATCAAAGCCCCGACACATCTTAAACAATTCAATTAAGTCACCTCGCATTCGCCGTTTCTCTAAACTGAACAACTTGAGTTCCCTCAAGCGCTCCTCATAAGGCTTGTTCCGCAGTCGTGGGATCAACTTGGTAACTCTTCTTTGGACTCTCTCCAGCTTGTCTATATCTTTCCTGTAATGGGGTGACCAGAACTGGACGCAATACTCAAGTAGAGGTCGGACAAGTGTATTAAACAATGTGAGAATTACCCCTTCTGATTTGAATTCGAAAGTCCTACCAATAAACCCAACCAATTTATTTGCTGTTTTAACTACTTCCGAGCAGTGTTTACTTGACTTGAGGTCTGAGGTAATTATAACACCCAAGTCCTTTTCCTCCTTAACCTTAAGAAGCTCGGTACCGTTCATTAAGTAATCAGTGTGATCGTTGTTATTACCAATGTGCAACACTTTACATTTATTTACATTGAAGCTCATCTGCCACTTGTCTGACCAAGTGGCTAAGTGGTCAAGATCAGATTGTAATTTTCTTTTATCCTCAGACGTGACTACTTTATTCATTATTTTTGTATCATCAGCGAACTTAGATACTTTGCAGGTGAGGCCCTCATCGATATCATTAACGTAAATAAGGAAAAGAACAGGGCCGAGCACTGATCCCCGTGGTACACCACTTAGAACTTCTCGCCAGTTTGAAAATTTACCATTTAAAACAACGCGCTGTTTTCTCTCAGACAGCCAGTCTTCAAGCCAATTGAGAAGTTTTCCATTTATACCATGTGACTTCAATTTAGCTAGTAGCCGCTTATGGGGAACTTTGTCAAAAGCTTTTTGAAAATCTAGATACACTATATCTACTGCCTTTGTTTCGTCGTACATGGTGAAAACATCATAAAAGAAATCAAGCAGATTAGTTAGACAAGAACGTCTGTTTCGGAAGCCATGCTGCGAGTCATTGATTAAATCATTTTCCTCTAGAAAGTTCACTAAATTATTGCGAATTACTGTTTCCATTAGTTTACATACTACAGATGTAAGGCTGATAGGTCTGTAGTTACTTGGAAGTGAATTATCGCCTTTCTTTTCTATAGGGGTAACGTTAGCTAACTTCCAATCCTCGGGAACCTTACCGCAGTTAAATGATTTGGTGAAAAGCAACGAAAGGGGCTTACAAATTTGGAATTTAGTTTCTTTCAAGACACGTGGTGCAATACCATCTGGGCCGGGGGCTTTGTCAGTTTTCATCTTATCAATTACTTTGATTATCTCGTTTTCATGAAAAACGCAGACACTTAAGGGGGTTATGTTGTGGAGCATAAGGAGTGGTTCGGGGATTGTATGAGTATTTTCCTCTGTAAAAATTGAAGCAAAATAATCATTCAGTGTGTCCGCGATCTGAGTTTCTCCGGTGACAAAATTACCGTTATCTAGTGTAATGTGATTAATGTGAGATGTAAGGACTTTTTTATTTCGAACGTAACTGTAAAATTCTTTGGGATTGGATTTAGCAATGCTTGCAATATACATTTCTAGATTTTTCTTACTCTGTCTAATGAGCTTTTTTGATTCGCGTCGGAGTCTGTCGTATTCTAGTTTATCGGCCTCATTCTGAGAGGACAAATATTTACGGTAGGCACGATTTTTCTGCAGTAGTTGTGACTCAATCTTGTTTGTCCACCATTTAGGTTTATTTCTCTTGCATGGACGTCTTTTACGCATAGGGATACATGTCTTCACAGCATCTTCTAAAATGTACTTAAATTTCGCCCATGATTCCTCAATGTTACTTTCGCCAAGTTCAGCGTTCCAATCTGCGACAGAAAGAATTGACCTGAGTCTGTCGTAGTCTCCTTTTTTATATATGAAAACTTTTTCGTTGCTAACAATGTCCTTATATGCTTGAAGGTTGATGTTAAAGGAGACAATCTTGTGGTCACTTGTACTAAATTCAGGACCAATATTAACGTTAGATATTAAGTCATCGTTTGTTGAAAGAACAAGATCTAATATGTTGTCACCTCGTGTGGGTCCTTGAACGTGTTGCTTTAGGGAACATTCTAATAAATTATTATACAAGTCGTGACCAGAGTGAGAGTTAAGTGGATTTCCCCATGAGTTAACAGGTAGATTGAAGTCTCCACAGATGACTGTATCAAAAGTGTTACTTATTTCAGTGATTTGATCTTGTAAATTCTTATCGGAGGAAACATTGTGAACCGGAGGCCTATAAATAAGACCTATAGCAGTTTTCTTAGAACGTACTCTTAAATGCAAGAAGACTGAATCTATATTGTTAATCTTTTCGGTTTTTAGTATGGTTGGCTGAAGACTGGCTTTTACATACAGCAATACACCGCCACCTATCCTGTCTTTTCTTTCACTGCTGAACATTTCATAACCTGGCAAGTTGTATTCCGCAAGAAAGTCTCTGTTTGCAGAGTTCAGCCAAGATTCAGTAATACCAATAATGTGGTAGTTTTCTACAGCTGCCAGGGTTTCTAAATCTGAAAATTTATTTCTAAGGCTGCGAGTGTTGATTAGGCAAGCTTTTATAGTGTTGCACATGGAGGTTGGGTTGCGCGAGGAGGCTACTAAGAGCCTGGGGCTACACGATCTTGCTGGTCGTTTTTTGGTCTGAAAATAGAAACTTTATTACTAAGGAGTCTACCAAGTCGTGCTGCTCCAATTCCATTTAGGTGTAAACCATCCGGCTGAAATAGAGAAGGTTTATTATAAAAGTTGTCCCATAGATTAACAAAGTCTACACCTTCCTCTGTGCAAAGAGAACGGAGACGGCTGTTAGTGCTGAAGGCTCTGTTGTAGAAGACAGCCGGTGCCCTGATGCGGGGGAGGATACCTGAAACAATAATATTATTGGATTTAGTTTTGAAGCGCTGTATCATCTTCTTGAACTTTTCCATGAGCTCTTCAGACCTAGTGTTTTCAACATCATTTGTACCTGCGTGAATAATAAAGAGGGTGTTATTGTTAGATCCGCAGGCTGCCTCGTCACATGCTGCCGTGATGTCGTCTAAGCGTCCACCAGGCATGCAAAGACGCTTACGTGTCCTACGAGCCCTGCCACAGAACTCAGAGAGCTGACCTCTGACTATTGAGTCTCCGACCAGTCTCGTCTCTTGTGCATCTTCCTCCTCTTCAGCTAGGATCTGGTACCTGTTGTGTGTTGAGATGGGCAAAAAGTTTTTAACATTAGTGGTGGTGGCACGATTTTTGACTAATATGAATGGTGACTCTGCAAGCTCAGCATGTGGGCGGGCAGGAGCCCCTAGAGTGGAGGAGGCAGGTCTGTCAGGGATGGCAGGAACAACATCTGTGGAGGTGCAACCTGTATTAGAGACAACGAACTCTTTTAGTGCTTCTAGCTGTTGCACGACGTCCTCATACTGCTTGCACTTCTCCTCGTATTTCTCGTTGAGTCTCTCTACCTTGCTATTGAGGTGACACAACCTGCAGGCAGAAGAATTTCTAAAATATTGAGGGGCAAACCTGCCACGACAGGCTTCGCATTGTCTGAGAAGAGAAGGCATGACTGATTAATCAGAGCACTTTCGAAATTTCAGATAAGATGTGACCATAAATTGAGCAAATGAAAAGTTTATGCATGGAAATCAGATACTGCTGTGTTGGATGCCTCCAACACTGGGAGTTAGCTCCCACAGGGTCTTGAAAATACCATAAAGACCAATCGCTTGCCTAGAGTCTCGGACACGAGTGAGACTTTCACAACCCGGCGCTTGCAGCTATTGTCCTCACAGTTCTGTCCCATAGAGTGGGGCCGGCGTAGTCACTCTAGGCAAAGTGGGCAAGATGGGGGAACGGAACCAGCACCCAACCCCACCTTCAGCCACGTCTGACACACCTCTGCGACCCTTGCGAGGCCTGGCCGGTGGCACCTGTCGCCAGGTGTTCTCCACCGACTCTAGAGACTATCAGACGCACTTCCAGAGAGACCAAGAAACTGAAATATTCCTTGTATAGTATGAGAGAAGGATGGAAAAATAATGAGAACCAGTCATTATGAAGGATAGAGATGAAAGGACCGCCATTAGCAAGGGAGAGGCGGGTGACTCACATCAACAACTGGTTCCCAGGGAGGCTAAATTAGTGTAGAGACCGCCACACTTCTCTAAACCGCAGCCCCCAGCTAACTAAAGCTAAGGCATGGTCCAGCTAACTAGGACCTTGGAACTCCAGCCATTGTCCCGTCAAGGGATCATCTGCCTGCAGTCCAATCCACCACTGCTGCTGCCCAGTGGCTTCACCGTAACCCTGGCCCGGGGGACTTACCAGGTTAACACCTTGTCCAAGGGTGGCCTGAGACTATGCACGGCAGGGTGGTCAATTTCCCTGAGGTGAGCTATGATCACCCGCATACCGGAAGGAGGAGGAGGAGGAGGAGGAGCAGGAGGAGGAGGAGATAGAAAGGTGCCAGCAGAAAAGAAATAAAAAAGAAGAAACAAAGGGAATTCAGAGGAAGAAAATGAGGAGGGAAAAGAAAGAAGAGGAGGAGGAAGAGAGGTGCGCGCAGATGGGAAGAGAGAAGAAACAAAGGGAATTTTGAGGAGCGGGAGGAGGAGGAGGAGGAGGAGGAGGAGGAGGAGGAGGAGGTAATGTGGAATGAAAAATCAGAAAAAAATAAAGAAAAGAAACACAAGTTCTTTTTTTCTTCTTCTTCCTCCTCCTCCTCCTCCTCCTCCTCCTCCTGCTCCAATCCGCATCTAAGATATTAAGCGTCATGGCAACAAAATTTAATTAAGTTTTCCGAAATGCTTTTATGATTTTTTTCTTTTTAATGCTGCAGATGAGCTGATGGTGGTGGTGGTAGTAGTAGTAGTAGTAGTAGTAGTAGTAGTAGTAGTAGTAGTAGTAGTAGTAGTAGCAGTAGCAGTAGCAGTAGCAGTAGTAGTAGTAGCAGTAGCAGTAGCAGTAGCAGTAGTAGTAGTAGTAGTGGAGTGGTGGTGGTGGTGGTGGTGGTGGAATATTCATTAGTATATTCCTCCTCTTCCTCATCTTTCTCCACCTATCCTTCCCTCTCCTACTCCTCCTTCTTCTTCCTCTTCCTCCTTTTCATTTGGTTTCGTTTTTCATTGGATATTCACCTGTATATCCTTTCATCTCTTTCCTCCACCTATCTTTCTCTCTCCTCCACTATCTCTCCCTCTCTTTTCCTTCTACCTATCCCTCTCCTCCTCCTCTTCCTCCTTCTTTTCTCGTTCTTCTACTATCGCTCACTTCTTCCTCTTCTTTCTCAACCTATCCCTCCCTCCCATCTCCTCCTCCTCCTCCTCCTCCTCCTCCCACATGTAAATCCAATAAGCCGCGCAGATAAATTTTGCACTCTTTCGTATTTCAATTAATTATTTGTTTCAGGCAGCCTTCCATTGCCACCCTGCGCGAGTCATCACGGGGGAGTAGTGACGGGTTCAAACACGCCAGTAAGTGTATGTACGTCAGGACATTTAACACTTGATTGACTTGGTTCACAGCACTCCATCGCACTGCCAATATATCGGCACTAATATATTCATCTGTAAGTGGTTCAATTATTCAATACAACTCGTAATATTTAAGTTTTTTTTTTTCTTTCATATTATTATTATTATTATTATTATCTTTCTTTTATAAGCTGAGTACCTGACTGACTAACTGACTGACTGACTGACTGACTGACTGACTGATGGGTGTGTCTGCGTTGCTGTCGACCAGGTATTATGTCAAACTGGTCCTGACTGACTGACTGACTGACTAGCTGAATTACTGACTGGCAGACTGATTTATCTTTTTTTTATATCTTACCAGTCCTTTACTGTTTCCTCTCTTAATTATTGTTCATTATCTACTCTCTCTCTCTCTCTCTCTCTCTCTCTCTCTCTCTCTCTCTCTCTCTCTCTAAACCATTAACCTACAATGTTTAAAGACACGAAAAAACGACAAATAACAATAATAACGCTATGAATATCAAGGTAAAGCTGACTGAATACAGATGGGGTTTCATATAGAGACAACACAATTTTCTTCTTCAGTTTAACGGTATGTAGATTTCCTTTTTCTTTATTAATTATTTGATTTTTTTTTTTCGTTTTAATCTAAAGGTAACATGATCAATCTTTTTTTTTTATCTGAAGGTCACAATTTTTACTAATTTTCCTTTCTTTTTCATCTTAAGATAGCACGCTGACCTTTTCATATCCAGAGGCAACACGTGGACTTCATATACCAAATAAAAAAAATAACTAGCAGTACTAATTAAAAGAATAACACGTAAGACTTTTTTTGTCAGTATCCCATGGAGGTCATGGGGAGGATTTTTGCGTCTTAAAGGTAACGTGTGGAATATTTCATTGTTATACGTTAATTTTTCTACTCCTTTTTCTTTTTTAGATCTACAGGTAACACGTGGATTATTTTTGTCTGTCTGTCTTTATTTATCTTATCCAGAGTTTTCAAGGACAGGAAGGTTTCATCTCTTATATCTAAAGTTTCCGGGTTCTTTTTTTTATGAATTTATATGCGCATTATTATCATTATATTATACAGGTGAAGGTGGTGTGTGTGACGTGTGTGACGCGTAAGAGTGAAGGTAGCAGGAGCCTTTCATTAAATCTCGTGGCACTTCTTGTAATTTCGAATGTTCTTTTTGGGTATTCTCTTTTAGGACTGGCATCTAGAGTGGGGCTTTTATTTATTTATTTTTTTTTTTTTTCGTCGTATTTTTTATGCCCTCGACCAGTACCAGTCCAGCATTAAAAATAGTAATAATCAAAGGAAGAAGAACGCAACAGATAGAATTTTCTCTTATATTAACAGGCGAAATCTTTAAACCTAACGTAAAGAGATAAAATATTTAATCTCAGCGTAATTATTCTAGCCATCAAATAAAATAAAATAAATAAAAACTAAAATATCAACGTTTCTAAAATACTTGTTGTTTATGCTCTTATCGCTTTCTTTGTTTTAACCCTTTAACTGCTTTAAATGTGTGTGTGTGTGTGTGTGTGTGTGTGTGTGTGTGTGTGTGTGTGTGTGTGTGTGTGTGTGTGTGTGTGTGTGTGTGTGTTTGCGAGACAGACACACGACAGACAACATTACCCCAAGCTCTCCATTCCTGCACGAGCACCGCTGATCATCGCATACAGTTTTTCACCACCTAAACACAAGCCTTATAATGACTGGAGCAAAAATGCCGCAAGAACGGGCAGCGCCACCACCCGCCGCGGCACTGATGGCACACTTTTCTAATAAATGTTTCCACACACACGCGTAAATATTTGCCACAACATATTTTGCGCTCTATTCTCGATATATCCTGTGCGCCCGCCTCGCTCCAGCCGCCTCGCCTTGCACATCCGCCTGCCTTGAACACCTCGCCTGCTTCCCCAGCCCGCTCTCCTTTCCTACCTTCCTTACGTAGCTTACATCGCCTCGCCCCGCCTGCCGCACCCCGCCACACCTGCCGCCCCGCACAAACCCGAGTTCCCGCGCGTGGCTCCAGTAATTATCTGGCCCTCTGCTCAGGGTTACGGAGCCTTCTCACGAGCCCCGGACTGGTGTGGCGGGATACAAACACCACATGATGCTTTGTTTGTTTATCAGATTTACTAAGTGCACAGGACTGAGACTACAGACTTGACCCTTCCACTGGTTATTGGCACAGCGTTCATGCATGTAACACACACACACACACACACACACACACACACGAGAAAAAACCCCACTGAGTGTACCTCTTACAAAGTTATTGATAGGCTGCACACAACACATCGATACCTAAGGGTGAGCAGCGGCGGCCCGGATGTCACAGTGCGGCTCGCCAGGGTCTTGTCCTCATTACAATTTCAAAGAGAGACGGAGATGAGCTCTGTGTGGAAGCGCCGCCGAGCGTAAAATTTATGTCTCGCGACTTTACGATTTCTGCGGTGGACGGAAAGCGAAATGGAGACGCAAGAAGGAAGGAAGGAAGGAAGTGGAGGAATTAGGAGAGGGAGGAAGGGAGGGGAGGAGGGTGGAAGGAAGGAATTAAATGAGGGAAGGGAAGGAGGGGAGGGAGGAAGAGGAGGAAGGGAAGGGTGGGAGGGATGGAGGGAAGGAAGGGGAGTGAGAGGAGGGAGGGAGGGAGGGAGGGAGGGAGGGAGGGAGGGAGGGAAAAGCAAAAATCTCCCACATGATCGGGGACACACACACACACACACACACACACACACACACACACACACACACACACACACACACACACACACACACACACGGAAAAAAAAAAAAAAGCTTCCCCGCAAAAAAACGAGAAAAAAAAGAACCACTAAAGAAAGTTTGAGGAGTCTTTTGATCCTGAGCGAACTAGTAATGGCTGCCAATGATGATTATGATGAGGAGGAGACGAGTCGTGGTGGTGGTGGTGGTGGTGGTGGTGGTGGTGGTGGTGGAATAAGAGGAAGAGATGATAAAGCGAAGATGAGAAAGAGGAAGATAAAAGGAAAAGGACGTGGATGAATAATAATAATAATAATATATATAATAATAATAATAATAATAATAATAATAATAATAATAATAATAATAATAATAAAACAAGAGGAATAGAAGGAAAATATTACGAAAGTAGCAGGGGATAAGGATGAGATGAGAAGGGAGAGGGTGATGACGATAATGATGATGATGATGATGACGAAGACAGTGACGATATTGATGATAATGATGATGATGATAATGAAGAAGAGAACCAAGAGGAAAATAAACGAGACTATAAGATGAAGAAATAAGAACACATTAGATTACTTCCCACGTAATAAGCTTAACTTTACTTTGGCTAATGTAACTGTGAAACACCATCTTGTCCTTACGTGGCTGTTTGCAGGGAGGAGGAGGAGGAGAAGGAGGAGGAGGAGGAGGAGGAGGAGGAGGAGGAGGAGGAGGAGGAGGAGGAGGAGGAGGAGGAGGAGGAGGAGGAGGAGGAGAAGAGGTAATGATGTTTAGTTCTAGGAGATGGTATAATCAAGAAATTAAATATAGTTCTGAAATGAGAGAAAAAAAAAAGAGCAAAAGGAGGAGGAGGAGGAGGAGGAGGAGGAGAGGTACAAGTATAAGATGAATATTAGACGGCCAGACAAACAGACAGACAGACAGACAGACAGACAGACAGACAGACAGACAGACACACACACAAATAGATAGACAAGCAGACAAACAAACAGACAGACAGAAACATGAACCACTCACTCACCGCCCCCCCCCCCCCCCACACACACACACACACACACACACCATATAATAACCTAACTAAAAATGAGAGAGAAAGTAGGAGAAAAATAAAATAAAATAGAAGAAAAGAACGGTGGAAAAAGCAAAGATGAAGGAGGGTGGAAAAATATATATGTATTTCAGTAACGTGTATGTATGTGTGTACGTTTGTAGGTACGCGTATATTTTGTTTTCAATAATCGAGGTAAAAATTCAGTGTTGTTTTATTGGGTCAAGTTTTATTCCATTTAGCTGCGAAGAATAAATGGTATAAATAAATTGTCCCTCCATTTCCTGTATTTCTTTTGTGAATTCTGATGTACGGTATAGATTTTACTCTTACCGCCCCCCCCCCCCCTTTCTCTCTCTCTCTCTCTCTCTCTCTCTCTCTCTCTCTCTCTCTCTCTCTCTCTCTCTCTCTCTCGCCACTCTATCTCTCTTTTCCCATTGCCTCTTTTATTTCAACGATCCATTCCATTTTTCAGGTTACTTTTCATTCTGACTCAATGTTATCCACGTCTACCTCGAGAGAGAGAGAGAGAGAGAGAGAGAGAGAGAGAGAGAGAGAGAGAGAGAGAGAGAGAGAGAGAAAGAGAGAGAGAGAGAGAGAGAGAGAGAGAGAAGGGGGGCAGTGTGGCGGCAGGTAATGCACCGCGGCACTCTGGCACCAATATTTCTGCGGTACTCAAAGGCAGGAGGCAGGAGGAGGCGCGGCGTGGTTCTCTGGCTCGCTACGCTGTCCAGGCCGCGGCGAGGCTCAGCACGAGGAGCGTCTAATGGAGTCTCCTAAAGGTGCAGGAGTGTGGTTCACAGACATGCCTGCACACACGCTGACACTCACGCTGACACTCACGCTGACACTCATGCTGACTAACACGTGTTTCAGTCTTGTATTTCCAGACATGCTGACACGTTTGCTAGCACCGTGCCTCAGTTTGGTATTTTTAGGCATGTTAACACTCATGCTGATCAACACCTGTTTCAGAGCAGCAGCACCAGTACCACCACCACCACCACCACCACCAACAACAGCGACAATAACACGTAGATGATACAGGTCTCTCTCTCTCTCTCTCTCTCTCTCTCTCTCTCTCTCTCTCTCTCTCTCTCTCTCTCTCTCTCTCTCTCTCTCTCTCTCTCTGCCTCCCAGCACGGGCGCGGCGGTGCTGAGGGAAAGGAACACCTAATGGAGTCTCGTAAAGGTGTGTTCCCTGTGTGAATGGTGCAAGGAAGGCCTCAGACACTCCGCTCTTACTTGTACGGCAGGTTATTCCGCTCCTGATATTTGTCTTGCTGTTATAGGACGTGATGCTGTTTCTGTTGATACTGAGAATACAGGGGGTAATGTTTATTCTGTTGGTATAAGAGGTGTGTGGTAATACTGCTCCTTCTACTCGTAAAAGGAGGTATTGCTGTTTCTGCTGCTACAGGAGGTTGTGGTCTTTCTCTTGCTAGAAGAGATATGAAGTAAAAGAAAGGGTCTTGTTATATCTAAGGGTTAGGCTCCCCCAAGCCCTTGCACAGTGAGAACCCGCATACTGGGAACCCTTCTTTACATAAGGGGTTACGTTCCACGACTCTGTTTTGAGCCTCTCCCAATGTTAATCTCGGCACTTTTCTGCATAGCAATGTTTCTTCTACTGATATTAGGAGGTATGTTGTTTATACTGCTACAGAAGGCAATGTTCTCCCTGCTGCCGCAAAAATTCGATAATCCTGTCCCTGTAGCAGCGTCTTTCAAACCTACACTTTCAGTTTACACCACACTAAAGTATCAGACTTGAAGCGAAATCACAACAGACGGAAGATTAAAGGAAAACAATAAAAAAAAAAAATAAATAAATAAATAGATCTATACGCACTAGAAGCTTTGAAATACCTGATTGCTGCTCTTGTCATCAGTCAAAATTACACTCTAAACTTACAGCAGACGGAGGTATCAAGCTTGAGGAGGCGCCGCAGCAGTGAGGAGGTAAAGAATGCGAGGCGCGCGACACGGTGACGGCCGCTGTCCTCGCCGCCACCGTAATCTAATTTGGCTTGAGAGGAACCTCCAGTAATGTCTCATCCCGCCTCTTCCCGTGCACCAACTTAACGCCTCGCCTCGTCCTCTCCCTCTCTCTCTCCAGACTCAAGGTTACGTGTAGTCTTGCCTCACCTTTCCCTCTCCTTCTCCCTCTCTCTTGCCAGACTCAAGGTTACGTGAAGTATTGTAACGTTCTCTCTCTCTCTCTCTCTCTCTCTCTCTCTCTCTCTCTCTCTCTCTCTCTCTCTCTCTCTCTCGCCAGACTCAAGGTTACGTGTTGAGTCTTACCCCGCCTCTCAAAAATGAATAATTAAATAAATAAAATAAAATAAAATAAAATAAAATAAAATAAAATGAATAAATAAATAAACAAATAATAACCCTTTCGTGATATATTAGATTGATTGTATCTTAGGTTAAGTTTGGTTATTTCCACCAAAAATCTTTCCTCTTGTTGATTGGTTGGTTACGTAAGATTAGTTTTACTTGGGTGACGCTAGATTAGGTTTGGAAGGGAAAGGTTTGATTCTGGTTAAGTTAGGTTAAGTTTATGTACGTTAAGTTTGGTTGGGTTAAGTTTGGTTAGAATGTTAGGCTGGCTCAAGATAAGGAACGTCAGGATACGCTAGGTTAAGTTACATTAGGTTAAATCTTGTTCCCCGCTACTCTCATTCATTTCTCCTCTTCATCCTCTCCTCATCCCCATCCTCCCTCCCTCAATGCTTCCCTCTTCCCTAAACTTGGCGCACTTCACTCAATCACAGTCCGCACAAGATCGAGTCGCCGCCTCTCAAAGGGTACAGAGAGAGAGAGAGAGAGAGAGAGAGAGAGAGAGAGAGAGAGAGAGAGAGAGAGAGAGAGAGAGAGAGAGAGAGAGAGAGAGAGAGAGTCAAAGTTACACTATGACCGCCCACGCCTCCCGACTCCCGATCGCTAACACTCCAAGTCTCTCGTATCCTGAGCTGCCAAACTCCCAGTAGTAGTAGTAGTTGTAGTAGTAGTAGTTGTTGTTGTTGTTGTTGTTGTTGTGTTGTTGTTGTGTTGTTGTTGTTGTTGTTGTCGTCGTCGTCGTCAAGAGTGCTTCTTCTATTAATAATGTAGAAATCTTGTTAATCTGTCATCAGAACTACAAAAACCCGTGTCACTTCAGCACAGATAGTAAGGCGGGTTCTCAAGAATATTTTTTCTGTTAGTAAGGTAGAAATCTTTTCAAACCCTTGCCACTCCACCACGAGTATTTTCAAAGGATTCAGAGGTTATTAGCCGGGTTTTCAAGAGTGTTCCTTCTGTTAACAATAAAGAAATCTTGTTTATTTGTCGCTATAAAAATAAAAACACTCATTCATTCAATAACTAGCTAAATAATCTAGTAAAAACAAGGAACACAGCGCACCTCTCTTTTCCTGTACGGGTATTAGACATAACATTTCTTCTTACTGCTTACAATTAGAGAGAGAGAGAAAAAAAGAAAAGAAATCAAGTAAAGTAAGAAGCACAGTGCCTTACTCCTCATTCCACCCACACGCGTATTAGACAAAATCCAGGTAGTAATCTTTCCACGCCAGAGCGGTGAGGTGAGGGAAGCAGGGATAGAGAGAAGCATGAGTGGCGGCAGTCAACGTAAATTAGCACCTCCACTCCCTCTATGCAGCAAGAGATTGGCGCCGCACAGCAGTAGAGTAGTCAATGTAGCGGCGGTTGGCAGAGGTTGGTGCCAGGGAATCAAATTAACAAGGCTACTAAGAGAAAGAGAGAGGGAGAGGAGGAGGGAGCAGGCGGCAGCGAGCGCACCAGTGTGAGATTAATTAACGTGATTACTCTGATCTTTACTCCTTCCAACATCTTGCCGTGTAATTAGTTTTATTTACATTTTGAGGTGTGGAATGAAGGTGTGGAAATGAGAGACAGAGGGAGGAAGTGTGTGTGTGTGTGTGTGTGTGTGTGTGTGTGTGTGTGTGTGTGTGTGTGTGTGTGTGTGTGTGTGTGTGTGTGTGTGTGTGTGTGTTGCATGTTTCTAATGTTTTAGTTGTGTCTAATGTATTTACTGTAAGAACAATTTGTTGGAGTATGCTAGTTATTGGAATTATGCTGTGCTGTGCTGTGCTGTGCTGTGCTGTGCTGTGCTGTGCTGTGGTCAACAAAATACAGGAAGGAAAGAAGAAAGAAGCGCCGCAAGAACACAATGGTTAAGAGAAAACAATTCCTTCAAAATAACCTAACCTAACCTAACCTAACCTAATGAAGGACTCCTATACTTAATAACTACAAGTAGGAGCAGTTTTGTCCAGTAAACCCCGGAAGGAAGCTAGGAAAGACGCGCTGCAGGAACACACAAACACCACGAAACAACAGAGAACATTCGTTGCAAGAGATCAAAGCGCTTCAAAAGATCACAATACAAGACAATTAAACATTCTTATGCCTGATAACAAGAGGGACGAGCAGTTTTCTCCAGTGAATCTCCACAGAAAGAAAAGCAACAATGCAATGGCACACAACAACGATACAAGAAAGCACTTCAAAAATACAGATCATCCTACAAGGCAATTAAAGATTCTTGCGCCCGATAACACGATAAACGGGTAGTTTTGTCTAGTAAATCTCTCCAGGAAGGAAAGATATGCTGCAAGAACACAGAGGCCCCAGAAAACAGCATCGAATCGGAATGCGGGAGCAGCGGGAGCCGTGAGCGTTAGTCTGGCGGGGCGGGATGGACGGGTGGACTTCGCATTTTTGCTGTCACTCTGAGCCCCGGGCAGAATTCCTACATGGAAATGGGAATTCTTGTGAGTGCGGTCTATTTATCACCAGCAGAGAGAGCGAGTGTTGTGCCCAGCGTCGGGGATCAACACAAAGGGCGCGGAGCAATACATGTAGATTGAGGCAGTAACTGGTGCAAGCTTGGAGTCGCGGGCGGCTGGGGGTCCTAGCGGCTATTGTGTGAACTCCTTGAAAGAACCGAGAAAGTGGATCGTTTGCCGAGTCCTGGTGTCTAGTTAGATATAAAAGGCGTCGTTATGTGCTGTACACTCGCCACACTCTGCAATAACAAGGAGGATGAAAGGAAGAAGTGGTGGTGGTGGTGGTGGTGGTGGAGGGAGGCGAGGTGGGGGAAGCAGCAGCAGCCACCAATCAGTGAACTCAATGCGATTCCCATTCACGTATTGATATTCATGTTGTTGCGTCTTGAGTCGTAAGTTGCCGGCGCGTCTATTACACTCTCCTCGTGTCCCATGTGTGCAAGTTACGCCAAGAATTTGAATATTTCCTGTTTACCTGCGTCTTGTAAAGGCTGGTGAGTTCATGGTGGTGATGGTGGTGGTGGTGGTGGTGGTGAGGCAGTTTGGTGAGAGAGAGAGAGAGAGAGAGAGAGAGAGAGAGAGAGAGAGAGAGAGAGAGAGAGAGAGAGAGAGAGAGAATGGATGCGTGGGTGTGTAGTTCCAATGGCTGGCTATCAAGGTTTTCTATTTACTTTTCTAACTTTTTAACAAGTACTTCCCGCCACCAAGATTTACTGGAACTGTACACCTTCAGGAACTGTAGTGTGTGTGTGTGTGTGTGTGTGTTGTGCTGCTGTTGTTGGTGCTCTCCTAGTAAGAATGACAAAAGTTCCTTAAAAGAATTAGTACAAAATAATACAATAAATCTGGCTTACACTGTTACAAGCGGAACACATCCAAACCTCGAAAATAGAATATCTTAGAAGCGCTACAGGCAAATACAATAAGTAAATAAATACATAAATAGAATGAAATTATAAACAAATACATACATTGCCTGAAAAAAGTTTTAGTTTACCCTTCATGTGTAAATATCTTAAACATATTTCATTTTTTTTCTATTAATAAAGTTTGAAATATTTTAAATGCATCATACACACAGTGACGTCAGGCCGATCTTTTGGTTGAGAAGCCTCCGTGTTTCACTTTGCTCCCGCTGCCACTGCAAAACAAGTCCACTATTTCCTGCTATCGAGCAATATGTTCGCAGTATGAAGTTGACACTAGAATATTTAGAATAGTAAGTTTATCCTGAAGTGTTGATGGTATAATGTTTATCTTAAGCTTCTAACTTTGTACTGCTGTGCTTATGGTGAACTGTTTATTGCATGATGTGGCGCGGTGTATTGCCAGCGAGGTGTTCGCAGGCTGTGATGGATTACACACACACACACGCACACACACACAGGTGATGCCTCCAGAAGAAGTATTCCCTAACATTAAGATTCTATCACCTTACTCCCCATATATTCCCCAATGCAATAACATTCTCGCTCTCTCTCTCTCTCTCGCCTATATTTATATATATGCATTTATATCTACATCTATCTATATATAAAGAAAGAAAAAAATTAATATATACTCGTATATATATATATATATATATATATATATATATATATATATATATATATATATATATATATATATATATATATATATATATATATATATCCCACTCTCTCTCCATCTGCCTTCCAATCCCTTTGTCTGACTGGTAACAAAGGAAAGGGATTGAAAACACGCCAGGTTTAGTTTTATTCATTTATTTTATACCTTTACGTGGACTGACAGAGAGAGAGAGAGAGAGAGAGAGAGAGAGAGAGAGAGAGAGAGAGAGAGAGAGAGAGAGAGAAATTAGATTAAAGAAAAATAAAGAAATACAAATAGTTTTATTGGCACATTCGTACGGTCACTGACCTTATTACACACTATCTTGATTTTTACACTATACCTGCACGTATGACCGTCTTTCTCTATAGTGTGTGTGTGTGTGTGTGTGTGTTCAAGGAATAATCACCCAGAACAAAATCACACCTAAAGTCTCTGCTCTGTCACTGTCTCTTATATTTTGTAGAGGGAGGTTTCAAGACACTTATCCACCAATTTTTGACTACTGCTTTGACCCTTTTATGCGACTGGCATTTCAGTGGGCATTTTTTTTATTAGATTTTAGTTGCCCTTGGCCAGTATCCTTCCTACATAAAAAAAAAAAAAAAGTTTAAGAAGTTGCCATTTTCTACCACTATTTTCACGCTAACTCTTCCTCTGATCTTGCTAACTGCATGCCTCCCCTCCTCCCGTAGCCACGCTGCACACGACTTTCTTCCTCTCACTCCTATCTCGTCCACCTCCCTAATGTAAGAGTTAACCAGTAGTCTCAAATTTTCATCCCTTTTACTGATGAACTCTAACTCCCTGCCTACTTACGTATAGTATTTCTTCCTTCCTACGACTGGAACTCAAGAAGGGAGGTCTCAAGACATTTACTCTCAAATTCTGGATAATCCCTTTGGCTCTTTCCTTCAAGATCTGGCCTTTTCTTTTTTTTTTTGGTGGTTGGTCGTAGGCTGGAGCCCCTCTTACATAAAACAAAATTAGCGATGGATAAAACACTCAAGATAACCCGACTGTTGCTGTGTGGCCTCTGAAACCAGTCATGATGGCAAGGAAAAGTTGCAAAATACGTGTCTAGGCTGATGGTGAGAGATACACGATCCCTCTCTGCATTTATCTGAGCAGGGAAGGACAGGCAGGGTCGCCGCGTGTCCGCCCGTTTGTCTGTCTGTCTGTTCGTGTGTCTATCTGTCCGTCTCTCAGTGGCATGGACTTACGCATACTAGAGTTGGTATGTTAATGAAAAAAGTTTTCTCGTTTATTCAGGTGAACCGGCAGATCACGAGGCAGACAGACATACAGACAGACAGACAGACAGAGAGAGACAGACAGACAGATGGGCGGGGCTGTCCGGTGAGCCTCCCCATTCCTTCCACACACACACACACGAGATAGATATTTGACTGAAAACGAGAGAGAGAGAGAGAGAGAGAGAGAGAGAGAGAGAGAGAGAGAGAGAGAGAGAGAGAGAGAGAGAGAGAGAGAGAGAGAGAGAGAGAGAGAGAGAGAGAGAGAATGTTTCCTAAATGTATGAATTTCTCTCTCTCTCTCTCTCTCTCTCTCTGGTCATGTATTTTTTTTCTTTAATTTTCCCAAGTATTCCGAATGGTAACACAGGAAGACTCCAGAACAATGGTACCCCGTCACCCTATCCTCTACACCTCCCCCTCTGCCTCTCATTACCAAGAGATCACCAGCACGTGTTCCTCGCCTTTGGGAAGCTCTCATGACCCTTACAAGAAATCCCCACCTCGCCATTCCAGATTAGCAAGAGAAGCGCCGTGTGATGCTGCAAACTTTTTTTGCTTTTAATTTGATTTTACTTTTTTTTTTTACATAAATTTTACTCATTCACTTCACTTTTTACATAATGTTTCTTTATTTTCTCTTACTATGACTTAATTTATTGTTTCTTACTTCACATGTATTCCTTTATTAATCAAGCTTATCAACAATTCACTTAAACACCATTCAATTTTAAAAATTACTTTCCTTTTCTTACACTTATTCACTGTTTTACTTTATTCCTATGCTATTAGACTGGTAGTAGTAGTAGTAATAGTGTTTTACTTTATTCTTATGCTATTAGACTGGTAGTAGTAGTAGTAGTCAGTCAGTCTGTCAGTCAATTATTTATTCTTTCTCATAATATACAGTAAGCTGTACATCACAATGATGATGAGAGGAACATACATACGTACGTACTGAAGATGTATGTTGAGTATGTGTGAGGAGTACTCAACTTACATAATAAATTAGTATAGCATATTATGCATATGGTTTTCGGTTATGATCCCGTTTCTTCCACACACACACACACACACACACACACACACACACACACACACTGATTACATTAAATTTTGACGTCAAAGCCTGCGCAAGTAGGAGCTGTACCTACCTTGCATATTCTCTTTCTCATGACGGCGGTCAAGGAACACCACACACACGTCAGCGGAGGGAAAGGAGGAAAAGAATAAAGAGAAGGAAGAAGACGAAGATGACATGGCGGCGGTGGTGGTGATGGTTGTAGGGTAACGCACAGCTTGCTTCCCTCCACCACCTCTGCCACACTTCACAGCTCCACCACACCTTCCTCACACACACAGCAGCCCAGTGTGGTAGTGTTCAAGTCACCGTCAAAGTAGCCTAACTCACAGCGTCAAGAGATAGAAGTGTTCAGCGAGGAGCCACAAAACACGCCACAGCAGAGAAATGCGCGCGCAAACTGGAGAGGAGTTTTGTGCTGTTGACTGTTCACATTTGTTGTCTTAGTTTAGCTAATAGAATAGTCTTAGTTTAGCTAATAGAATAATAAGTACATTTTATTTATTTACAAGTGGAAGTAAAAGAACTGCTAAATATCCGGTATCTCAAGCCATACGCTCTTCACATGGAAGAAGCGGCACCACCGCGTGTTCGCGCGCAAACTGGATAGGAGTCTTGTGCTGTTGACTGTTCACATTTATTGTCTTAGTTTAGCTAATAGAATAAGACTAATAGAATAAGAAGTATTTTGTTTATTTACAAGCGGAAATAAAAGAACTGCTAAATACCCGGTATCTCAAGCCATACGCTCTTCACATGGAAGAAGCGGCAACACCGCTTGTTCCAGCAATGTTGCGAGCTGATGTCTGGCCCACCTCCTCAACTCACCATTTCAGCATATTTCCTCCCAGGCTTGTTTCTTCTGCTGTATATTAAGAGCCTGTCGTTTGGATACGAAAATAGATAAATAAAAATAAGTAAAATGTACTTATTTTTCGAAAAATAAAATCACAGCTAGACTAGATTTTATTATGAATCATTACTTGTTATAGTCTTCTAATAATAAATCAAATATCAAAACAATGCCAACTCCATTAATAGAAAAGAAAGAATAATGATATTGAGCCGAAATGTTTTTTTTTTTTCCTCCTTTCCTCGGTACCTAGTCACTTTTCCTCCCCTTCATACTTTTCCTCTACCCTTCATCTTTCTTCCTTCTCCTACTGCTATATAACACGAGTCTAGAAACAGCTAGAAATCTAGAAATTTACGCTAAATATTGACGGGGAGAAACTGTTACCGTGGCAGAGACGGGGCGGGGCGGGGCGGGGCTGGGCTCGGCGGGGCTCGGCAGGTTGGGCCCCAAGGATACGGTGGTGTTTATGCGTCTGCCCTCTGTGTACGTGTGTGTGTGTGTGTGTGTATGCGCGCGTTTAACTGAATAGCTGCTCTGTGTGTGTGTGTGTGTGTGTGTGTGTGTGTGTGTGTGTGTGTGTGTGTGTGTGTGGCAAAAAAACGGAAGTATTGGTTTGATGGTTGATTACTCTTAGGTTATAGTTGAACGTTACATTGACGTCACGAAAGAAAAAAGGGAAAGAAATTGCAATGTAACGTTTTCTTCACTGAGGACGACACCTGCATCACAGCCACTGACGGTGACTCGCTGCACTCTTACAAGAAGTGAAGGAAAGGAAGCCTAACGATGCCTAACGATGCTTAACGAAGGGCCTGCATCACCATCTCCTGACTCTTCTCCACACATTCACAAAAAAGTGGCCGCTTTGCCGCGCTGCCCAACGAGGAGTAGCTCTGCGTCACTACCCTACCGGCGGGGACACTTCCCAAAGCTGACTTAAAAAGCAAAGCCCTGGAAGCAAGGAAGGCGGTCAAGTTGAGCGCACGTAAGCCAGAGAACAGCCTCATCAGCTCACCAAAGTCAGTGTGGCAAGACGCACGGCAGCAAGTAGCAGATAGTCATCAGCCCCGTCCTCGCTTTCACAACGCCCACAAAACCAGTCATCAGCGTCATCAGGTATTGATTGTCAGTCGTCTCGCCCTAAGAAAAGTATCCACTCCCGCCCCTCCGAGGACCATGAAAGCCGCCCACCGAGCTGTCTGCCCGGGGCCGTCTTAAAGAGAAGGATTCTATCTGCTGAAGGGAAGGTAACTGAAGGGAAGGATGAGTTCTTACATAAAGACTGGCGCGTGTGTACCGGTGTGCAAGAACGGCAACAATAATAGCAGCAGCAGCAGGAGGAGGAAGAAGAGTCTTAGTAATTGACACTTGGAGACAATAATTCAGGTGAAAATGGATTTAATACATAAATAAATCAGTTTGGCCTGTCCTTGTTTTTAGCCTTCTTTTTTATTATTATTTCAGAGAGAGAGAGAGAGAGAGAGAGAGAGAGAGAGAGAGAGACAAACAATAAATCAGTTTGGCCTGTCCTTGTTTTTAGCTTTCTTTTTTATTATTATTTCAGAGAGAGAGAGAGAGAGAGAGAGAGAGAGAGAGAGAGAGAGAGAGAGAAACGGTAAAAAGAAACAAGAAATAGAAGCAAATGCATAATAAAATGACGACAAAGACGATAACAAAGAAAATAAGTAAAAACAGAAGATGAACAACATGACAACGATAACGAACAAGAATCACTATACTCTACCTCCTCCTCTTACCACAAAAGACACCGCTGACCCATACACACATGTTCAGTAACTAACCACGGCCACCCTCAACCAGATTCAGTCGCTCGAGCGTCACTCACGTCCACTGCTGACTCGCTGGCTCGCTGACTCTCTGCCCCATTGCTTCGCTCCTCATCCTTCTCGAATACACGAGGTGAAAGGCTAGCCAGGTACTCACATCCTCGTTCTCTGCTCTCCACCAGGGGACAAAAAGGCCTCTTACTATCCATGGGTTGTGATATGAAAGTGAAATTATAAGTACTGGTAGGCTTACAGATATACGAGTACTACCAAGCATATTTGTAACGCTGGCACACTTTTGAGGCTTTTTGCAATAAAATATATATATATAATGTTGCTTTGGTCTCTTTTTCATCTCTTCCTCCTCTCTAAGATTTTGTTTTTCCATATTGTATTTTTATGTTCTTATTTACTTTTTATTGATAAGAGGGTATAGGAAAAATAAATAAATAAAAAGGCCCACTGAAGGTTTTAGTCCACAAAAAGTGCAGTCAAGAGGGCTGTCCAAAATTTGAGGACTAGTGTCATGAAACATTTCCTCTCGAAACAGTTCAGGTGATAAGCAGGAGGTAATACAGAAGCAGGCAGAGAGTGGTGCTTGTCTCACTTGTCTAAATACCGGCACAAGGACTTTTTTGCTACATCTATTTCATATTTATCTATAATTTTTCATATTTCTTTTGAGACCAAAGTTACCTTAGAGTTATATGAAAGCGACGAAGGAACGTAGAAATAATTAATATTTTTATATTCTTTTCACCTTATTGGTGTTATTTTGTTCTTTTTCTTTTGATAATTTCTATCTTTTATGGAATAGTTGATTGAGTGACTTTTTTAATTCTCTTATTTTATTTTTATTTCTGCATTTCATTTTTTTATTTATTTTTTCCCTTAAAACCGAAATTGCCCTTGTAATATATTAAATGGGAAATAAAGTTACCTTCAAACAAATCACTTTTTACCTCTTTTTCCCTTTTTTCCCTCCACTCCCTCGCTGCCGCCTGCCAAAATTAATATCCACAGGAAGGGCGTTGCGTGTCCTTGGAAACAGAAGCAATTAAGCCCTATGATATTATGCACAATGTTATTATTTTCGCTAATAGTAATAATAGTAGTAGTAACCATCTCTCTGTCTGTGTGTGTGTGTGTGTGTGTGTGTGTGTGTGTGTGTGTGTGTGTGTGTGTGTGTGTGTGTCAGGAGTCGCGGAGCGGATGTAAAAAATTCGGTCATGTTTTCCTCAACATATTAATCATATTCTGGAATTTTAATATATATACGAATTAAAAATACATCACTCGCTGCTGTGTTCTGCAGAGAGAGAGAGAGAGAGAGAGAGAGAGAGAGAGAGAGAGAGAGAGAGAGAGAGAGAGAGAGAGAGAGAGAGAGAGCGCAAAGGTACAAAATAAAGCTGGTATTGTTTGTGGGCAGGGTAAAAACACTTGTTGGTCTTGTGATTAATTAAGCGTACGCGGTAGCAGGAGACAATGAGATGATGAATTTTGACCTGACTATTTGGTAATCCCGTGTGTGTGAAAGCCTCCCACACACACGGGAGAGGCACACTCCATCATGAGCAGCAGCGAGGAGACGGCGGCGGAGGAAGGAGAAGGTCTGTAATTGAGGGCAATGACCCAGAACACCCAAGCTCATGCAATCTGATCTAGCTGAAATACCGGCTGTCCGTCTTTCATCTTGTCTTCTTTTAGGTCAAGATGTTACTGGCCTTTTCTTTTTTCTGCCTCCGCAACCTATTATATTAAAGTAGGGGTGTTTATTTTTTCACCTGAAATTCCTAGACAAGTCACTTCACTCCATTAACATTATATGATAAGTGTATGAAACCTCTTATCTGATAAGTGTGTGAAACTCACAAGAATGTATTTCTCGTTTACTTCTTTTCACTTATCCAACTCCCTCATTCTTTATAGTGTCTCTTATTTCGGCATTAGTTATCCAGTTCACCCTCTTCACCATTTAAAAATTCTACATATTGTTAAGTCTCTGAAATCTGCAAAGAATTTCTCTCCTCTTTCTCTACTTCTTTTCTCTCATCTCTATCCACTGTTCTCTTCTCGTGTTAGATTTATTGCAGTCACTTCATTTCGCTAAATTTTTCTAATAAATGTCTGGAATCCCCAAGGATTTTCTCTCCCTCTCCACTTCTTCCCACTCGCAGGCTCATAAGCTCTAATGCTTATCTATCTCTCCTCGTGTGTTTTTGTTCTTATCCTTAAAATAATGCGCCTCCTTTACCTTCTTAACCTTCCAGCGGCGAATCGTTCATAATAATACCTAACTACATTCTTTCCCACTAACTTTCCCAGCCAAGACTGATTTTACTCTTCAAATCTGACTCAAATATTTTCTTCTCCCTTGCGGTTTAGTTTGGTCTCAAAATTCATCCAGAAACATTACATACATTATTTTTTTTCAGAACCATTTTTATTCTGATTACAAACACTCATGCTCAGACAAAGATATTATCTTTCTGTTCAACTTTTTTCTTTGATGTCAGAATATTTCTACGTTAAGCTTCTCTAGCACTTTTCCCTATGTTAAAATTTTTATTGCACTAACGACACTGGCTGGAACCTTCCGCTCATGCTAAAACGAAACAAACGTAAGTAAAATCTTCCCCTTCCCACTCTTATTTTTATACATCACAGACAACGCAGCATTTACGTCCTGTTCACACAACAACTTCCCTCCTCACGAGTCTCTTTATCCTAATTAGTCAGCACATTAAAGGACTTAAGATAGATGAATAACACTAAAAACAGTAAGCACGGAGCGGTATGTTACTCAACTATTCACCATGACTACACATTTAACTGAATACAAGTTTACTGTCCCTCCGCCACTGTTCTGTCTTGTTGCTTATGACAAAACACAATGTAATATAGGAATACTTGGTTTTGTTCCCGCCTGTCTAAGCTGCAAGCAAGGTTATGAGTACTGTAACACCCACTCAGGGGCGTCAGACAAGGGTATTTCTTCTTGGTATATTATTACGCCTCGTTATTGACACTCGTTCATTCTTGTGCGTGTTTACTTGTCCCATATGGTGAACGTGAGGGTGAACAACAGGGTGAACGTGAGGATGAACGTGAGGGTGAACGGTCCAACTGGAAAAGGACCCTTAATTAATCTCTATGCAATACAAAATTAACATAAGTAACATCACAAAGTCCACATGAAGGCATTGGAGCAACACATTAATGAAATCACTATGAACACGTGTCAAAAAAAGAAAAAAATAACAAATACATGATAAATAAACTACTAGATGATAAATAAACTACTAGCTAACAAGCTATGGTGACTATCCTTACGGTGTAAAGACCCTTCTGGGTCACAAATCTCACATGAATGTTTGATTACCTAACTATGACAATTTACGTTGAAATATCACAAAAACACAACATATATGTAACAGTTCTAGGTGTAAGGTAAAGTACATAAGAACATAAGAAATAAGGGAAGCTGCAAGAAGCGACCAGGCTTACACGTGGCAGTCCCTGTATGAAACACACCTACCTATTTCCATCTGCTATCCCCATCCATAAACTTGTCTAATCTTCTCTTAAAGCTCTCTAGTGTCCTACCACTAACTACATGATTACTGAGTCCGTTCCACTCATCTACCACTCTATTTGAGAACCAATTTTTTCCTATCTCCTTCCTAAACCTAAATTTTTCAAGCTTGAACCCGTTATTTCTTACCCGTTATTTCTTGTTCTACCCTGGTTACTGATCCTAAGAATTTTGTTTACATCTCCCTTGTTATAACCCTTATACCACTTAAAGACTTCTATCAGGTCCCCTCTTAACCTACGTCTCTCTAAAGAATGTAAATTTAACAGCTTCAACCTCGCCTCGTAAGGAATACTCCTCATCCCCTGTATCCTTTTAGTCATTCTCCTACAACAGGAGATAATACAATACAACAGGAGAGAATAACAAGCAACAAATTACTACACATTCCTAATATATTCCTAAACCTATCACAAATGTAATAGAGGAACACTCACCAGTCTCTGGCGCTCACAGGGAATAAATCCACAGATTTCAATCCAACAAGGTGTGTGCGGCTGCTATACCACAGATAGACTACCGGCTTGACCTCCCTCCCTGAGCTACCTTCCCTCGGTTTACCGCTCGAGGGATTCATACACGAATGAAACACTCATTAACACTCATTATTCCCAGGTAGTTATCATATGAAACGACCAAATACTATGAAACAAACAATTATGAAACGAGCAATATACAGAAATAATTTGTATAGTGACCACCATCAAACACCACGTGTTACAAGTACACCATTGCTCTGTCTAGTCCCTCATCACCAAACACGAGGAACACTCTCTCATTTCCCGTCTGTCCCCAGTGCAGGTAAGGTTAACAGTATATATGTAATAGCAAAACTGTGTATTGGTGGGCAGGTTCGCACAATCAGTATTTAATAATGCTGTAGGAATAATAGATGCTTGCCACTCTGGTATTCTGCCCCTCCACCTTACTTTCCACACGTCCAAAGTAGCGATGGTGGTGGCAGCAATAATAAAAGCAAAGTTTTCAGTATGTAATTCTCTTCCTCTTTTTATTTATTCTCTCTCTCTCTCTCTCTCTCTCTCTCTCTCTCTCTCTCTCTCTCTCTCTCTCTCTCTCTATAGGATCCTGGAAAGCAGAGCAACACATTTACACAAGTCAGCATGAACATCCTTATCTGAAGAGTAATTAATTACGGTGACAGAATTATCTGGCGCAGCTCGAGGTGCAGTGCCGTGCCAATGCTTCTTGCGACAAATGTCTGCAACATAGGCCTATTCTGAATCACTTCCGCGCCGCACCACCACTACTTTCAAGAGGCTCTAGCTGAAGTGATTTTTTTCAAGAAATATACTTGGACCTACGTTTGTATATACATACACGAACTGCCGCTGTTGACTTCTTGCAGCGTCTTTTATATTCTTACGTTCTTGTTATGGTCGTAAGTTGCCCGCTGGCACCGAGTGAAAGTGAGCGGGAGCCAACCGTCTTGTACAAGCAGACAGGCGCTGAGAACCTGGCGCGTGGGAAGCTGTCATTGCACTAATGCCCGCACAGTGGCACCAGTTTCCGGTTTTGTCTGTTTTTTCTCCACTTAATACATGTCGACCTTATTACCGGAAAACCGCAATTTGGCGCGACTTAAGTGAACATTAGAGAGCATTTCCATAAAGTCCCTCCGGTAAGTATTCGTAATGGTGAGTAATGCTGCTGTTTACTTGTTCAGCGTCGGACCTCAGCCGCCTCTTCCCGCCGCGTCCTGCAGCCCGTAACGAGGCAACTTCTGCCCCGCGTCCTAACTTTTGGTACAAGACTCGCAGCTTTATGTCTGGACACACTTAGCGAAGAGAAGGAAAGAAGGAAGAATCTCAGCATTCATATTTATTTCAATGTAAACTTGCTTCCTCATGCGTGCCCATTGTAGTCACCCACACTACTTATGTATCTGCCTAAACTATGCACACTAAATTATACACTACGCCTGTACGAAACGAATTAATTTGGCAGCTGCACTTAACTCTGGCGGGGGATTCCTGAAATGCTGACGATGATGACTAGTGTGTATTTTTGACCTTTAAATATGGTTCGTAAATATAAGCGAAGCAGCTTCGTCCTCTTGTTTGTCAGTGAATCAGTGAGTGAAGCAGTCTCTCTCTCTCTCTCTCTCTCTCTCTCTCTCTCTCTCTCTCTTATACTGGTAATATCTGAATCAATTGGCTTCGGTAAAGACGATTACACAACACACAGCAACCATTAGTTCAAGAGAGAGAGAGAAAGAGAGAGAGAGAGAGAGATTATGTAGGTCCGAAGGAAGTAAAGAAAAAGAAAGGAACTGAAGGAAGTGTGTTGAGTGCAAGAGGGACTCAAAAGGAAGAGGAAATTAAAGAAAACGAGAGGCAGGAAAGGGCTATCACGAGAGAGAGAGAGAGACTGTAGTAGACTATGGACAATTGGTGGCGGTGTAGCAGGTGATGTCACACGCTGCTGACGTCACCACTATATCAGACATCTCCTTCGACACGGCCCCAGATATTCAGTAATGATTCAATGGTACAAGAAGACGCCGCCGTGACAAGATCGCGGCGTGTTGGCTGATGAGAGATAGCCTCGTCTTGTGTAGCCTGTTGCCTTAGCAGTGAAGAGCGACATGTAGGGACGTGTTCCTTTATACACGGACGCAGTTTCAACGATGTACACCCACCTGCATCATCACCACCAACACCAACATTACTGCTACCACTATTACCTCCGCTGTTACAAACTCTCACACCGCAAACCTCACCAATTTTCACGCCATCATACAATTGACAAGGCATCTCATTTCAAAATACCTCACAAACACGACACAGAAGAACAAAAATTAAAGAAGAAAGTAAACATGTCAAATAAACCTATAGTGAAACAGAAGAGTAGAGTGTTGGAGTAGGAGGGAAATGCTAGAAAAGAGCATCAGATAATTGGAGCACGCAAGGAGGGAATGCAGGGACGGAAATAAATGAAGGACAGAGTGTTGGATTGCGTGAGAGAAAAGGGTCGAGAAGAGAATGAGATGATTTGAACATGACAGGAGAAATGGAAGGGCAGGAATAAAATTTAATGAAGGACAGTGCTGGATTGTGTGAGAGAAAGGAATAGAGAGGAAAAAGAGAGGATTAGACTTTGCTGGCATTGCTGGGAGAGGAATAAACATCGTATTTTTTGCCTCACATTCGATGATCAAGTTGTGTTTCAAGTTACCAAATATACTGAGATGTGGGAAGATGACGTGTGTTATCACTGACTTTGGGTGTGAGCTTATTTCGAATATAAATAAGCAAATAGGTAAGAAATAATAACAACATGAATAATGAAGTGTTTCATTTAGTATTGTTAGCGCCATCATTATGACACGAGGTGCTTGTTAATATTAATTATATTACAGCATGTGACACCAACACCAGTAATCACAGCACATTACAGCTCAGTGTGTTTAGGTGCACTGAGTTGGTGTCGGTGCTAGACTCACACACACACACACACACACACACACACACACACACACACACACTTTCAAAATGGAATACGTGAAAGAAATATTAATTAGAAAACCCCAGATAATTTTCACAATAACATATGTAAAGCAGCTGAATCTATGAAAATGCGTATCCAGTATGTTGACAATTTATTGCATGAAGCTGTCATTCCTGTCGTGCTTGTGTTGCAATCACCTCCTTCCTGTAGTAATGGAAAGTAAAGCGGGGGGAACACTCTGGAAGGCTGTCGTCCTTGTCCTACACTATTGCTATTAAGTCTTGCAGCATATCAGTAGTGTTTCATGAAGGCCCATCTTCAATAATGGCGACTATGAGCTTTGTCAGAACATTATCAATACAAAACAAGGGAACATGACTCACTTTATTGGTGTTAAGAAATCCCCTTCACTGCGCTGTCCACAGTGAAGAGGTCATCTATCTTGACGACACTTACTAGTCTCGCTACCAGTGCCTGTAAGTTTTAGCTAAGTTTACCCTAAATTTACTCTTATAATTGCCTTTATTATCCCCATATGACACCAACGAATATTTTTGCCAATTAGGTCAAGGTCTCAAACATCCACTGTCAAAATAGCATCCTTGTCCGACGCTTTGTTAAGATTTTATTTATGAAAAACGACAGACACAGCATCCCAAATCTTTAGTAATATTGTTGAATGATTAAAGATGTAAGCGTATTAACTTTACTATTAACAAGGTCTAGCTGAAGTTATTGGGGGTTTCAAGGGTGTTTTCATGATTTTAGTAATAGTTTTGTAGGGTTTTGTGAAAATATTGGAGTTCTCAAGGATGTTTGCATGAATTTAGTGATAGTTAAACAAGCTCTTTAGGAAACTACGGTCTTCATAGATGTTTATAGTTTTATTGATAGTTTAACATGATGTAGTGAGTTACTAGGTGTTCGCGGATTTCATAACAGTTCCTTGTTCACGAGATGGATTGTGTTTGTCTGTGTACATCTTGTGGTTAGTTGCTGGACACTCTCTACCTAATCTATAAACAATAATGATGAGGCACTGTTAGGATGGCAATAATTAAAGTGTATAGCACATATTTTTTCATACAAACCACACACACACACACACACACACGCACAGACACACATGCGCGCGCGCGCGAAACAAAATTCAATGATATATGCAACTGTATGAATAAAAATGCAAATGATGAATGGAGTACCAAGTAAAAAATGCACACGCACATACATACAAACACAAAAAATACTATGAAATAAATAAATATATGAACAAAAATACTGATAATTAATTACCGCTAAATATAAACTCCAGGCTAATTAAGTGTGGATAACGAAATAAAAAAAAAAAATATTAATTGAATTATAAATAATAAAAATGTGTTAGTTGGAGAAATGCTGGTGATATTTCAAAGTAACACACAAAAATTAGAATTGTATTTTTTTCATAATCATTCTCTCTCTCTCTCTCTCTCTCTCTCTCTCTCTCTCTCTCTCTCTCTCTCTCTCTCTCTCTCTCTTTCATCACCTTATTTAGCATTGTATATTAACCTAAGCCAAGCGTAATAAGTTAAATCTCTCTCTCTCTCTCTCTCTCTCTCTCTCTCTCTCTTTCTCTCAAAAGTTTTCTTGTTAATAATGTGGAAATCTTGTTAGTGTGTCACTAGCACCATAAAAACACCCTCAAAAATGAGTGTAACTTTAACTACGTAGAGCCTTTTGATTGGTGGAGGTGGTGCGGCGCAGAAGTGTTTCAGTAGGATGATTAGATGTGCCGAGTCGCCGCTGCCTCAAGAAAATGAACATCTAACAAATAATTCGTACGCTATTCATTGTTTGGACACTCGTGATACATGATGACTTAGAAGTAGATAAGAGTATGTATTCTCTGTTCTCTTTTATAGTGTTGGGAGGTCACCATTTGCGTTGAATTGATATCTACTGGTGAATCTGGCAACGCGACGCTTCAACTTAGGGATTCGAGTCAGGGTGGATCCCGTTTGGTAAGATTTACTTTCCGTAGTCCAATAATGTATCATGTCCTTTGAACAGTGTGTAATCTTAACCCTGCAATGCGGTTGAATGTTCTTTGTATGAGGTATAATCTCATCCTTGCTTCATACACACTACAACAATACACTTTGGTTGTGGATCAGGCACGTGGCACTTCATCACACATACACAACACACATACGTATTGGAGTAAGCGTAAGTAGGCATTTGAAACCAAGCTGATATACATCTTTCACATTCGTGTAATGCTATCATATCTCCATTGAAAACACGTGTAATCCTATCCTTACTGCATACATAGTACATTTATACAGTTTGGTGGTGAATCTGGCAACGTAATGCTAAAGTTGAGGACTCGGGTCAGGATGGATTGCCGTTTGAAACCAAGCTAAAATTCAAATTCGCCTTTCTTGAACCTGCAATGCTGATAAATGTTCTCTGTATAAGGTGTAATCTCATACTTACCTCGTGAACACTACAGGAGTACAATTTCGTGGTGAATCTGTCAATGTGACGTTTGAGGTATGGATTCAAGTCAGCGTAGATGTTTGAAACCGAGCTGAGATAAACCTTTCGTAGACCTTTCATGCTCTCATATACGTCCTTTGTATACCGTGTAATATTCAGCAATTGAGTGGCATATCCCGGCATACCAGATACCGGCATACCAGATACCGGAAAGAAAGGTATGAGAAAGACTCGAAGCAGTGAACCTCGAGAACGAACCGAGTCCCAGATTGGCCAGGCGGAGGTCCCACGCTGGCGTCACCACTCGAGGGACGAGGCGCCGCGCGGTCACGTGGATATCTGAATTGCGCGTTAATCACCTCAGTAATTGAACACCGGTGTCATTAGTTTGTGTAGTGGTCGTTAATTGTACTTTGCAGTAGTGCAGGCAAAGGAAGCGTTAGACTCTCTAGCTTCCATGGAGCTGACTTTGCCGTGGGTACTGAGCGCTGGCAGCAGGGAGTGTGGTGCTGGAGGCCTGGTGTTCCCTGTCTGATTTACTCCGTGGCGACGCCGGACAGCAGTAGGAGCGAGGTACAGTTGTTGATTCATGTTTGTTGTCTTTGGTGTGCAGTCACCATGTTTTGTTTGTTTATTTCATAACACGTGTTCACATGATAACTGAGGGTAAGTAGACTTTGTGACGTCACTGATACTAGTCCCCTCCCCCCAACCCCCACAGCCTGCCGCTCCCCACGGCAGCTTATATCCCCGCTACTGTGTTTTCCGTGATGCTGTACATATGAATATCGTGCAGTGGTGTCACGGATAGTTTGAAGCTGTTATTTGCAATTGTATTTAGTGGCAATGATTGTTGGTCGTTACCATTGTTCAATAGTTTAGTCGCGTGTATCATTGTACTTGTAAGGGAGGAGGGCATGGGAGGAAAGGGTTGAGGGGACAGCGTGATGCAGTGACAGTCATGCTTCACTTCCTATATTCTTGTACTGATATGAGAGAGAGAGAGAGAGAGAGAGAGAGAGAGAGAGAGAGAGAGAGAGAGAGAGAGAGAGAGAGAGTAGGTCAGGCAAGAAGTAAGGGCATTGTATCAAGGGAAGGTGCAGAGGTCAAGAAAAGGTCAGGAGGTGAGGGAAGGGAGGAGGGAGGTCATTGGAGCAGGTCACCGAAATTCATGTCTGCCTTGGTGAATGTCAGAGAGAGAGAGAGAGAGAGAGAGTGCGTGAGTGGCTGCCATTGTGGTGTGAACGACGTGACAGTCATCATAATGGCCGTGGTGGTCGTTATCAGCATAATCACCATCACCATTACCACTGCTGTAACAACCACCACCACCATTGTAACCTTCAATTCCACCATCACCAACCCTACCACCATTAATGTAACCAACACACCCCCATCACAACCACCACCACCACCACCACTAACAAGGTAACCAAAACAATCACCACCACAGTAACCAGCCAGCAACGATGGTTTTAGTTGTCAGATTTTTCGGGTAGAATGAATAGGGAACATTACTTGGGGAAATTCCAGAACAGTGATGATAAGCCAACTGATTTCTCTAAATGCTACTTATTGAGATGTTAATGCAGAATCTATAGGAAAATTAAGACCAGATAAATTCAAGGACAAGGATGAAAACTCCACTGGTCTAGTGACAATTGTGTTCATGTGCTCTAGAACGTGTCATGTATTCTACAGGGACTGTTGTTTTGTCGCATCGTTCTTATTCTCTTCAACACGCCATGAGCAGAATAAATAATAAATAGATATATAATGAGGATAACGAATGACACCTCGGCTAGACAAGGACGCCACACTGCGCTGTATATTCTAATGATGTGCTCAGGTGTATAATTCTATTCGTGTCAGAGCTTCCTTAGCGATATCAGTGTTGGTTGTTGATATTCTTTATAGTATGTTGCTGCTGTTAGACGTTTGTCAGTGTTAGTGCCACGAACAAGACTCGCTAACGCAAGACGCCTCAGCAACAGGGTGGCAATGAACAATTCGTCCTCAGCAGCATGAAGTCGTATAAGATTTATCAGAGTGATACTTTCCTGGGTGGCTGCAGTGACCCGGGCGTTGTGACGGAGGCGGTAATGGACCATATTCTGACACCCTTCACCACACCTTTCGTAATTACAAAAAGTTTCAGAATGTAAAGGATTTTTAAGAGTGTTTTTATGCTTCTAGAGACAGAGTAACATTTTCTACATTATTAACAGGAGAAACACTCTTGAATACTGTTAATCATCTGTGGCCTTTGAAAATAGTCATGGTGGGAAAGCAGAGAGTTTCTGAACATAGGCCAGCATTTCCTCCATATCAGCCTCGCCTCCTCAGCCAGACTAGACCTTCCGTTATTGGGTGTACCCGTACTGGCGTGTGCCGCGCTTTCGCTTCACGCATTTCACGCTTCATTCGCTGCCTTCATCTTGCTTGCAATAGACGCTGTACTCAGCATCTGCCCTGAGACTCTACTACTTTACGATGCTTCGCTGTGTGTGGTTTTGCAGTGTTAGCATCCCCGGGTTTTGCTGATCTCGAGGCACGTGGCGGGTCTTGGAATTTAACGCCTGTTAGATAATGTGGAGTGATAAGTGAATGAGTGATGAGCGAATGAACAGACTCGGTAATAAGGTTGTTAATGGCGGGTATGTAGCTACATTTTCGCCTGCTGAAATCAAGATATAGAGATATTGTAATATCACGAGTCATAGCATATTTTTTCATAATTTCATAGCTATGAAATGGAGTTTTTACCTTTGAAATGCTCGTATGCTTGAAAAGCCACATAGACTCGTATGCTTGAAAAGACACAAAGGTTACACTCGAACACACGTCCTGGGAACCGTCCCAAGATTTCCTTGTGTTATCAGCTCTGTAATGTGGCCGAGCCCAGCTGTGCGTCCCCTCCTCGTGCCGTTAACATTGAATTTGATCAGATCAGTCACGGAGGTAATCAGATCAGTTAGTATTGGTGCTGCTGTGTGGGCATCAGTTCTGGAGCGCGGAGGTAAAGAAACAAAAGAACAAAGGCAGCGCAGTTCGGGTGGTCTGCACCGAGCCTCGCACTGTGTATTTTTCCTGGTGAATGTGTAAGGGAAGGGATTGTATTTGAAAGGTTCGTCTCCAGCAGACTGACCATTCAAAAGAAAATTTCGTCATCATGCTTATCATTTTGAACGCTGAACCCTCAATTTTTTGTATCACAGGAAAGCGTACGCGTATGTAAAGTTAGACGCTCAGATCCCATCACCTTGTCAAAAGTTACGAATTAATGTTGTATAATCCTTGAACTATTCCGTCATTAGCTATTGATTGCTATGAAATACTCCAGAGATTATGAATGGAAGTAAGTGTGACCGTTCCCAGGTATATATGGCTTATCTGAAATTACAAGAGTATACACACACACACACACACACACACACACACACACACACACACGCACACACACACCTCTTTCCATCATGTAAACATTCCCTCTTATCTTCGTACCCTACACACCTCATCATCTTTCCTCGTCTCCCCTCTCCCTCCCCTCCCTCTCCCTATCTCTCCCAGCCTCACATCACCCTCATCACCCCATCCCTGCTTCTGTATCACCGCGCACCATCTCTCCCTCTCTCCCTCAGATCGCTTCCCTGTTCTTCCTCCACTTTTCCTCCCCTCTCTTTCCTTTCTGCTTGAGATGCTTTTCTTTTTCCCCGCATCCCCCTTCGCAATATTTCCCCGCCTCTTCCTCAGGCGCCCTTCCCGAACCACTTTTCCTCCTCACCCTTTCCTTCTATCGCCTCCCTTATTCATCTCTCCTTCTCTCTCCTCTTTATTCTCTCTTTTCCCTTTCTCTCTCTCTCTCTCTCTCTCTCTCTCTCTCTCTCTCTCTCTCTCTCTCTCTCTCTCTCTCTCTCTCTCTCTCTCTCTCTCTCTCTCCTTCTCAGGCACCCTTCCCACCCACGTTTTTCTCTCCATCCCTTCCTTCCATCTTCTATATTTATTCTTCCTCTCTACTGTTTCTCTCTCTCTCTCTCTCTCTCTCTCTCTCTCTCTCTCTCTCTCTCTCTACCGCTGCGCCACGTCGATCCTCTGAACTGAAAAACTGCTCTTTCTCTCCAGCTTTATATTTTTCACTTTTTTCTCCCTCCCCCACGCAAGTTATTTCTCTCGTAGGTTTATTAGAGTAATTTCCTCCTCTTCCCGGTGATTTGGCGAGATGCTTGATGGAATACACTACCCCAGTATTGCAAAACATGAAGATTCTGTCCGTCTATTTCTGTATGTCTGAGTTTGTCTCTCTCTAATTCCGAAAATCTGTCGTGTTTATCTGCTTTTTTTTGTCTCGTCTGTCTCTCTCTCAAAAATATGCATCATGGCTTTCTATGGCTCTGTGTGTGTGTGTGTGTGTGTGTGTGTGTGTGTGTGTGTGTGTGTTTTCTCTGCTGCGGAGAAAGTTATATTTTTTCTTTTTTAGTTTCATGGTTCCTCGCTCGCCTCCCTCGCTCGTCTGTTCTTGTTCTCTATGGCCTGTGTGTGTGTGTGTGTGTGTGTGTGTGTGTGTGTAGCGTTCTCTATGGCCTGTGTGTGTGTGTGTGTGTGTGTGTGTGTAGCGTATGTACTTAATTTTATTGGCATAGTAAAAAGTGCTCTCTCTCTCTCTCTCTCTCTCTCTCTCTCTCTCTCTCTCTCTCTCTCTCTCTCTCTCTCCTGGTCAGGCGATACAAAGCGAACCTTAAAAAAACAGTAATGGCGCTACAAAAGAAAGAAAATACAGGTAGATTTAGAGAGAGAGAGAGAGAGAGAGAGAGAGAGAGAGAGAGAGAGAGAGAGAGAGAGAGAGAGAGAGGGAGCGCTTTGATACTTCACTTTGAAGGCGTGTGTCTGTGTGACTGTATTTACTGTCTGTCTGTCTTTTTTTTTGTGTACGGTGTGTTTGTCTGCTGCTCTCTCCCTCTCTCTCTCTCTCTCTCTCTCTCTCTCTCTCTCTCTCTCGCTCGCTCGCTCGCTCTCTCGCTCTCTCTCTCGCTCTTTCATCCACAGAAGGTAGATTTTGAGGATAAAACCGCGACCATTCAACACTTAAACTTTTCGAGGTTTTTTTTTTAATGGCAGTTGAAATGCTGTTCTGCATCTTCTCGTGTTCTTGACCAGTTTCCACATTTAAAAGTAACTAAATAGGCAAACAATTAATGAAACGAACGCATGAATAAGTAGATAAGTAAACAAATGAGTAAATAGTTAATTACGAAATCAAAATAAATGAAAAAAAATATTGAATACTCGGGCAGATAAGCAAAGTACTTGAAGGGTCAATAACCAAGTAAGATACTCGAGAATGACGTGTCTGTCCACAGCACGGCAGCTTTATACAAGTAAAGAATATAGCGAGGCGGCGGGCGGTACTTGACCCCCCTACTGTAACTTCCCTCTGAGGTTCACAGGCCACAAAGGAAGCAGGCCCAGGACTCCCCGCGGCCGACTCTCCCTCACTGCTCGCCGCTCGGGGCACAAAACTTTTAGAAACTGTCGCCGTAGATCAATAGGGAGGCTTAGGCACCACCTCACCCCGCTGATCTGCACGGCTTGGTGGGAGGAACTCTTTTTGTGCCTGGTGTTGTTGATATTGCTGTCGTGGTGGCGGTGTTGCGTTGAGGCAGCGGGTTTCCTGTTGTACAATTCAAGCCACATTAAGGCAATACTTTGTCTCTTAAGCAGGGAAGAATGAATTTTCTAGGCTTCTTGAGCAAGTTACAAGTATCCCATATTAATTATAGCATAGATTGATAATAACAATAAAATATAGAAGCAGTGAAGTAACAATAAAATACAGGAGTGAAGTCCCAGTATTGGAGGAGTAAATGTATTGTTAGCGGAGACAGTACTCATGTGTTCTGTGGTTGAAATATCATTCAGAGGAGAACAAATAGCGGGACAGGTAGTGCGGAAGCTGGCCATTACTCTTCCCAGGATGGCCTCGGTCACCGGCCTTCCCATGACCGCGCCGCGTGTCGTCCTAACGCTGAGCAGCACTTGGGTCACCACGTCTCCCAGAGGCAACACTCTTTTCTTTCAATAAACTCATCGGTCAGTGTGTAGACGTCTCTTGTCAATCGTCATGTCAGTATTTGTCACACCTTGAGGAACTTTTGCCTTGATCTGAATCTCTTGTCAGTCCCGAGGTTGTCCCCTGCCAGTCTTTTGTCAACCTTTCGTCAGTTTTATTGTAGCGTCTCACTCTCTTCTGTCCGTCCGCCAGTCTTTTCATCGGCACCTTTTTTTTTTTTTTTCGCCAGCCTGGTGTCAGCTTCTGATTGACGCCTTGGTGACCTTTCCATACTTATTTCAACAAACATCTTCCATCCCCAATACTCCTGCGTGTTGGGTGGCTGTGCGGTGCGTTGCTCAGCTGGCAGGAGAAAGGTTAAGAGTTCAATCATGGGCACGTATACTGAAATGGTTCGCTTTCTCCTAAGGTTTCTTTAATGAGCATGTAAATGATTAGTGGTGTTCTCATGTGAGCCTTTTCCTCCTCCTCTTCTTCCTCCTCCTCTACGTCATCCTACTCTTATTTTTTCTTTCTATCTTTTCTTCTTCCTTCTCTTTTTTTTTTTCCTTCTCTTTTTTTTTTTCCTTCCCCTTAACATTCTTATTATAGCTTTCCCTCACAGTCAAATAAAACACTGCACCTATGGGAGACAAGTATTTTGGGTGGCGTGGTACATTTATCATGAACTGGAGGCAGACACCTGTATATTTAGCCTGGCGCTGTTACTGCTATCTTCCCATCACTCTCCCCCATACGTGACTCCCTGTCTTGTTATGGTAAGTGGTACTGGGGCATAATTTTTCACCTTCCTTCCCGACTTGAGCCTCGAGACGTTATCAGTCAGCGGCGACCTTAAGAAAAATTATTTATCTTCTCGCTGACCTCTCGATCTTGTCATTCTTACCTTCGTCCTTGTTGTTGTTTGTTTTTATTGATATTTGTTGTTGTTGTTGTTGTTGTTGTTGTTGTTTGCTGTCGTCGTCTTCCTCCTTATAATCATCATAATGTTTTCCTTTCCTCCTCCTCCTCCTCCTCCTCCTCCTCCTCCTCTGCTTCATCATCATCATCATCATCGTCTTCGTGTTCCCTCTTTCCCTCATTGCCCTTTTCGTCATCCTTTAAAGTCATCCCCCAGTCTGTTCTTCTCTTCTCTCATCTTCATCGTCCCTTTCGCCTCGCCCTCTTCCTCCATGACCTAGTTTTCTCTTTCTTTCTTATCCTCATACCTCATCCCCTCTTCCTTTTTTTTCCCCCCATCACGTGCTGACTCCACCCTTCTCCCCCTCACTCCCCCATTCCTCCCACTCACTCGTCCCATTCCTCCTCTCCCCGCCCTCACGTCCGTCCCTCTCCACGCCTTCCCTGGCCGCTAATGACCAACTCCTGAAGCACCTGACAGGGACACGACGCGCCGTCAGGACACACAAGTGCTCGCCGCCTCGCTGCTGCCTCGCTAAAAATCACCGTCACGTTTGCTTACCTCAGGAGACAAAAGAGAGAGAAAATAAGAGAGAGGGAAGAGAGAAAAAGCGGGAATTAAAAAAAATAGAACGTAAGAGAAGAAAAGGAAAAGAAATTAAGGGAAGAAATTAAATGAAATTAAATTAAAGTGAAAATGTCACGGTCTTTCAAAATTAAAAAATATTGTTCTTTTTTAGATACATTTATTTTTCATTTTTATTTATTTATTTATTTATTTTTTTTTTTTTGTGTGTGTGGAATTATGTTGATGAAAAAATAATACGTACCCCGTGCCTAGTTTTAATTAGTGTAAACAGCAGCATATATATTTATTTGCGTACATTATTACTCTCTGACTTCTTGGAGCGCGGAATGAGTGCTTTTACAGATGCATGTCACTGTGTAGCTCATACACACACACACACACACACACACACACACACACACACACACACACACACACACATATTGGAGCTCCACCAGAATCGCTGGATGAAATTCTTATATTTTCTGACTATTTTTTCAGAGTTCATAAATGTAAAGTGTCCATCACTGACTAATGAGGAGATGCAAGGAAGGAATGGCGTTGTCTCCTACTCTCCGCCTCTCTGCCAACCACAACAGCGATTCTCAGCGACAAACCACAGCAGTTGCTTTTCTGTTGTTGTTCTTTTTATGTTTTACTGTTAAGGGATACAATATTTTTTATTTTTTTCCTGGTTCTTGTTACCGATCTTCGATAACAGCGATTCTCAGAAGGAGGAGGAGGAGGAAGCTATGTGATTGATTTACTTGTATATATTTTTTAAGTCACAGAAATATTTATAGTATTGTAACCTCTTAAACTGAAAGATCAGCAGCACCGTAAAAATTATTTGCACAGACGTAGTAAAGAAGGTGGAAGTTATTTGAACGATTTATTTATATATTTTTCTTTAAGTTACAGACCTATTTGCAGTATTGTAAGCTCTCAAATTGTCTAACAGTTGAAAGGTTAACAAGGCACAACTGTAGCTAAGTGGAGGCACGCTGGAAAACTGAATATTCTGGTCGAGGGACAGAGATAAGTCAGTTAGGAACAGGAGAACACGTATTCCAAACTAGTATTTAAATTTCCTAGCGTCCTCCATCCTTGTCCTTCTCAACCACCTCGTTTTCATCTTTTGTTAGTCTCTCCGTCCTCCTCCTCCGTCCTCCTCCTCCTCCTCCTCCTCCTCCTCTAATGTGCTGAATTAGATCATTCAAAGATACAAATCTTTCTCTACGTTAAGGAGCAATGATTACATGCAGTGCGCCAGTGTAGGGAAGCAAAGGCCTGTAATGTGCGGCTGTGGGGATCTGGGTAGCTCTGTTTTGCCGTGCTCTGCTCACACCAAAAAACTGTGAGTTCGTTCTTGCATCATAGCAATTTCTCTTATAATCAGTCATCGTTATCATTATATCTTTGTTGTGACTTATTCCATCTATATACGGTTTCCATGATGTGCATCTAAAGAATATCTATTGATGCTGTTCTGATATTAATTAAGGAATGAGTTAAAACTTTAAGATTTAATCAAACTTCGTTACAACTTTTAAACTAGTTTTTATGCTGCTATGCATTGAAATGAGACGGGTCTCAGTAGTACATTATTTAAAATTGAATTGTAAAAGATTTTCAGATAGAATGTTAATTCTGCAACAATAATAAGGCAAGACAGACGCCGGAATGTATCACTTTGCGTCAGGGACAACACAGGATAGAGCTAACCCCGGCGTGAGGATGTAAAGACGACATAAAGTACTACGCCGCGACTATCACTAAAGTGCGCCGCCAAGTTTTCCTCGATAGGTATGGTGTTAGATTTGTGGCTTTTAGTGAGTCTACATTAAACTTACTGTATGGTTGGTGCGCCATTCAGAGTGTGCCACTAAGCATCAAAGTATTAGAACCTCTGGTATACTCGTAGATAGACGACGAAGGAAGATCAAGAAATCAATGGTAAGCATTGATCCCTCACAGACCACGTGGAAGACATGAACAAAAACATTAGCAGCAGTTTTCTCGACGCTTGCTTTTACTGCATAATATTTTCTTGCAATACAATCTAGTGTGGTGAGATCCTGCAGGGAGACACAGACACAGTGCCGCAAATTGCCACAGCTCTCCCCCAACTCACTAAATGACTGCCCATCAACCTGCGTGAGGCTGAATGAACACCTCGGGCTTGGCGCTGTCCTGCCGCCACGACCTGCCGATGCCCGACTGACAACACTGAATGCCTGGAATGGAGGGATGAGATAGTAGTAGTGTTATAAAGGCCATCAGTTATATAATGTAAGGAATGTTACAGAAGCAGTGTTATTTAGACTTTTTTTCGTCCTAGTCGTCTTTCCTCGCTTAATATTCTCTCTCTCTCTCTCTCTCTCTCTCTCTCTCTCTCTCTCTCTCTCTCTCTCTCTCTCTCTCTCTCTCTCCAGATCAACTTGACGGGCAGGATCCTCTCGTTCCCATTCCCATTCCCAATCTCACATCCTCCTCCTCCTCCTCCTCCTCCTCCTCCCCCTTTCGTTCATTTATTCCAGTTCCACTCCCCTTCTCTTCCGCCTCTTGGTACTTCACATCAGCATCCGTTGATAGATATGTTCCTCCTCCTCCTCCTCTTCCTTCTCCTCCTCCTCCTCCTCCTCCTCCTCCAATTTCTCTTTCCTCGGTACCTCTTCCTCCCCTTTTTTTTTTCATCTTACCATTATCTCCCTCTTCTTCCTCCCCTCGTCCACCTCCTTCTTCTCCTTCTCTTTCTCTTCCTCCCTCCTTCCTTTCTCCTTTTATATTATCCCTGTCTTTTCTTTCCCTCTTCCTCCTCCTCCTCCTATTTTTGCAGTTCTTTACCTTCTCCTCCCTCCCCTTCCTTCCTTTTTCTCCTACCATCTTCTATCTACTTCCTTGCTCCACTTCTCGCTTTCTCCTCCCCACCTCAAGCTCCCTCCTTTCCTCGCCTTCTCTTCCCGACACATGCAATTGGTTTCCGTCAGACGAAGGATCCCTATGATTGGTAGTGGTTGGCTGGGTGGAGGAGGTCCCCAGGCGTCACGTATCTAGTCCTATACACACAATACTTAGGGGTGTCCGTGGGGCCTCCTTCCCTTCACTCGTATATTATGTGCTTCATGAGGCGGTTCTTTATGTCTCCGCCTGGACACATCATCGCGTTTGGTGTCTGTAGGAGTGAATTTAACGCCACGTGGGTGTGAGGGGTGTGGGTGTGTTGTGTGTGGTTATCACTGGGAATGATGTGTCGTTCATTGGGAGTAAGTTTGTATTCAGTGTTACGTTTGTGTGTTTTGTTGTTGGCGTGTGGAGTTGATGCGGTGCTGCGTGGGATTGAGGTGCTTGTTAGTATTGTTCGGTTACCTTTTTTTTTTTTTTTTACGTAAGAGTGGTTCTGGCCGAGGGCAACAAAAATGTGAAAGGCATGAACTGACCCTAAAGAGGACAGTTCAAAGGAGAATCCAAAATTATGAGAGGTGTCTAGAAATCTTCTACTACTACTACTACTACTACTACTACTACTACTACTACTACTACTGCTACTACTACCACAGCTTCAAATGAAATTTCAGACGGAGTGTACAGTGTAGCTACATGGTATATAATGTATAGTATATATGAACTGTATTGACAAACCCGCACATTAATATGATGACTGGTGGTGTCGGCAGGCAGGACGGGGCGGAGGCTATCCCTGAATGACGAGATACCAGCCGGCCACATGTCCTAACGAATATTGTTCAGCGGACTTCAATTTGTTCTGCCTCGTGTTTCGTGGGCCGGAATGCAATGTTTGTACTAAACAAGGCTGTGGGTCGGACGGTTGGCCTCTGCTGGCCACACTGACCCGCGGGTTGGACGCTGCTGACCCTTGGTTCAGTCACATTTTGAATGGTGAAGCAGCTTACGTGTTCTGCCACTGGCTTACCGCTGCAGTGTTTGTTGTTTTTACGTGTTTTTTTTTTCAGTATTTCTTGCTATTGCAGTATTTCTATTTAGAGTTCAAATTTGTTCTGTATATTCAATCCTTACCTCGTGACTTCTGAAATATTGAATCACCTTATACATTTCTGTCACACGCTTAATAATTTATGCTCTGTGTTGTGAAAGGACAGCAAAAACATATCTATCAACAATTCAGACCACATAACAGCATCATAACTTAAAGAACAAAATGTGGAATACGTGACAAAGACAGTACAGTCAAGTAAGAGTTGCTAGAGAGACAGACATGCACATTGCTAGGCTGACTCGTGATGGCACACAGCACCGCCCGTATCTCTAGTTCCCCTCAAGCTAACGGTCCCTCGTAGACAGCCAGGCGAGGAGTCACGCAGGTTTAGTAAAAAGAAGAGAATTTGTGCAATGTACTGACGGTAACTTCCCTTATGGACAGGCGAGGAGTCACGCAAGTTAGTTAAAAAGTAAAAAAAAAATATGCAATGTACAGACGGTAACTCGTACAGGAAGGTGAATGATACAATAGTCATGCCTTGGCCCTAGATCAAGAGTACAATAGGTTCTTCCTCTTCATTGTAGACCAACACGAAGGTAACCACAACACAAACACGGACATCTACAGTGGTTCCCATAGATTTAGTAAGGACATATTCACCTGTAATGACATCTTCTAATTAAACCTTCGCTCCGGCACTCAGTTAACCCTCAGTTGTATTTACAGGGACAATACACACACAGGTTCTCAGTATACCGTCCCTTCTTTCTCATCAGCCCTCATTCCTCTGCACAGGCTCTTAGTTAAGCCTTATCCTCTTCTATTTAGGTAGACAATACACATCTACCTCTCCTCTTTCTCATCAACCCTCGCTTTCCCCGACGCCTTATTTGTTTGTCCCGTGGTCTCTTATGTTCAGCGGCGCAGTCTTAGGAGGAAAATCACTGTCGCGCGGGAGGGAGTATTGCAGTGACTAGTGGAAGATATGGCTTGGCGGTGACTCGTGGCTGAAATGGTAAGTGCGGGTTAAGGCAACACGCCACCCCGCCATCCCCTTACTGACCCTGAGGCGTCTAGTAAAATCCGCCCATTTGTTCAACGGCAGCAACGTTTTGTCGCGTCAAGGAGAAAGGAACACGGGGAGGCGGCAACAGTGGGATGCAGTACAAATGGGGGACGGAAATATGAAAACAACATTTGTTTGCCACGGTAAAACAAAGCAAACACGTTAGCGCCATCAGCACAAAGCACGCTCTCTGGCGCTGACGGAGCCAACATACAGCCCGGCTTGGAATCACGGACATTAAGCGTATTGTAGCGTACCTGAGCCGCAGGGAGCCGAAAGGTACGCACAAGTAATGCGTTTATGCCAAAAGTAGCGTAATGGTGTCGAGGAGAGTAGCGAGGGAGGCGTGACCCTTACACCGCGAGGAGGAGAGAAGAGGGTAACACTGAATGATATAAATAAATTCAGATGGGGAGCGTGAAACAGTAGAAGCATCTTGGGAAAGTGTTTTGTGTAAAGCTGACGGGGGGACGAGAGAGTGAGAAGGTTCCTGCAGACGAAGGGTGGGTGAGTGTGAGTGTGTGTGTGTGTGTGTGTGTGTGTGTGTGTGAGTGGGCGGAGGGACAGAGAAAAGCTAGGGAGTGAATGTAGGAGGGGAGAGAGAGAGAGAGAGAGTAGGGCTAATAGAGGTTGTCGAGGCGTGTGCGTGGGGAGGGAACCGTAGGAGTGCGGGGGCGAAGAGTCAAGAGGGAGAATACGGGAAGGGGAGAGAAAGTGGATGGGTATGCGTGGGAGAGGACGACGGGAGAGAGGAGAAGAGTAAGTTTTTAGGGACAAGTGTGAATGGGGAGGGTATATTTGGGGAGAAGGCTGGGTGAGAGGCAAAGTGATGGGGGAAAGAGATGTGGATAACAAAAAGGTGTGAATGGGAAGGGGGGAAGAATAGTTATATGGAGGGAGAATGTTTGGGGAGAGAGGGAAAGCACTGGGCGAGGGAAACACAGGGAGAGGGAAGAGTTACACAGCAGGGTGTTGGGAGGAGCGTGTGTGGGCAGAGAAAACTCATGCTCGTCATATTTTTGTGTGTTTGCTTTAACCTCGGTGGTGGAGGTGGTGGTGGTGGTGGTGGCGGCGGCGGCGGTAGTGGTGATGGTGGTGGTAGTTGTTGTTGTTGTTGTTGTTCTTGTCGGTAGTGGTGGTGTTTTTGGTTTTGTTGTTGTTTTGTTATTCTTCTTGCTTTCCTTGTTTTCTTCTTGTTTCTCTTCTTTTCTTCTTGTTTTTCGTTGCTGCTGATGTTGTTGTTTTTGTTGTTGTGGTTGTTGTTGTTTCTCAAAATACTCTTGGCATGCCACATACTTAGGTACATATTTCTTCTTTTCTAAGACTATACAGTAGTTTTAATGTTTATTGATATTCGGTTCAACTATTTGATCATAATAGATTAACATTTCAACTCTACATACTAAGTTAACATTAACCCTAATACCAGGTACCGCAATATTTTCTTGATTTCCAGAATTCTTCACTTTTTTTTTTTGTCACCCCTCCATTACTCTCGAAAAAAGAAGTTAAATTACTCCAAAACAGTAATTTACCGCCAGCTTTGGAACACTAAAGACAACCAAGCGGCGGCCTGAGTGGTGAGGTGCGGGAATGCGTTACGTGAATTACATTAAGACGCCACTGTGAAATAATAAAGCACGCTGGGCTGTGATGTACGTGGCGGAGGTAAAAAAGAAGAGGAGGAGGAGGAGGAGGAGGAGGAGGAGGAGAGAAAGTCCATTATATTTTTGTCCACTTTGTTTTGTGTTTTCTTTCCAGTGCTTATTTTCCTCATTTGTTTGTTTGTTTTTGTTTGGTTGGTCGGCTGTTGTTGTTGTTGTCTGTTGTCGTTATTCTTGCTGTTGTTGTTGTTGTTGTTGTTGTTATTCTTGTTCTTGTTGTTTTGGTGGTGGTGGTGGTGGTGGTGTTGAGTGTGTGTGCTACAATTACTGTTATTGTTATTGTTGGTGTTGCTGTTCTTGTCTTCTTTTTTTTTCTCTGTTCTTTTGTTTTCCTTTTCTTCCCGGTGATAATAACAATAACAAGTTAGAGAGAGAGAGAGAGAGAGAGAGAGAGAGAGAGAGAGAGAGAGAGAGAGAGAGAGAGAGAGAGAGAGAGAGAGAGAGAGAGAGTATCTGTCAGGCTGGAGTGTTAACAAACCCTCTCGAGGCAGACAGTCACGTGTGCTGTCCTTTGCTGTGTGACGCAAGGTTGCCGGGGGGAAGTGAACACTACGAAATATCTCGAAATTAATCTTGTTGGCACATACAATTGCAACACAGGTCACAACAACACATGACCAGACCAATACTTCGTCGTCTGGGTTGTGAAAGACTTATGACTCTCCTGAGAACTTTTCAAAGATCAGAGAAATTATTTATTGGCCGGGTTCTCACTTGAGATTTTCCTTTTGATGGTGCAGTGTCCTTGTTAGACTACCACTAGAATCGTGATAACACCCTTGAAATCTCAGGAACTTCCACAAAACGTTGCAAAATGCCATCTTAACTTCGTACTGAATCCTGAGAAAGTAGATATGACGGTAGTTTAAAAGTTGAGCATATAAAAAACAAATTTGACAGTAGAAAAAAAATAAGCTACCAGGTTCAAGGTTCGTAAGTGTCGCGTATTCTTAAGAGAGAGAGATTGCGAATTGTGGTTATGCTTCTGTGTGTCGGCGAAGTAGGGCAGTCTGTCTGACCAGATATAATATGTGCTTTAGGTTGACGTTAAATCATGAACATGCCAGCCGTTCACTCTTATTATTTTATAGTTGATACAAAATGTGAAGAAGAGAATATTTCATAGAACAGGAGATTAACTTCTCTGATGGGAAAAAAAAAGTTCAGTGGCAGCGAGGCATTGTGTGAAGCAATATTTTACATACACTCTTTTAAGAATGAAAGAATAACAATATATATATATATATATATATATATATATATATATATATATATATATATATATATATATATATATATATATATATATATATATATATATATATATATATATATATATATATATATATATATATATATAAAGAATGAATAAATAAAGCTGATGGAAGGGAAGCTGGCGCAGGTCACCGTCCGGTCAGCCCCGCCTCGCCGCGCTGCAGGCGAGGCCGCTGAGGGACAAAGGTATTGCAAGTTTAGAGTGGAGTTGAACGACTGCTGCAGCGAGCACCAGGGAAACTTGCCTCGCTATTCCTGCCTGTGGACGACTCGGGGCGGCGGAGACCGCTGCTGGTGAGAGCTGGGCAGAGCTGTATACTTCTACGCTGTGAAGCCACGGAGGCAAAACCGGCTCCGTATTCACCGTGAAGCGAGGACAGTGAGCGAGGTTGCTGAGTTCAGTACATTAAACAGCATTTGTTTGTCCTGCAAGATTCTTTCCTCTCGTCTGCAGATTAAACTATGTTTGACTCTCTCTCTCTCTCTCTCTCTCTCTCTCTCTCTCTCTCTCTCTCTCTCTCTCTCTCTCTCTCTCTCTCTCGCTCTCGCTCTGTGTATGTGCGTGTGTGTGTGTTCACTGTTTTACGGTAGTAACAGATGATGTTACCTTCGATGCATTCATTATTCACAACCATCCCAGCTGAGGCAGAGGTTAAATTACAGATGTGAATGCTTCCTGTCTATTACACTGGTGGCTGAGAGGATCACCTACCTTCATTAAGAGGCTCACAGCGTGCCAGTCAAGCCCACAGATGTAAGAGTATTAGTTGGTTCTAGTGTGTCTATTACCTGCACACAATCACAAGGATAATTGATGCCAAGAAAACGCGGAAATACCCACTCAAAACTATCAGTCATTTCCCGTCAAAAAAGAGTATCGGCAATGACATTAACTTTCAGACTCGCTGGGTTTGAGATTTTGCTGCTGCACGATTTCTTACCCAAACCAAATGCGAAGGTCTGACCACTTCACCTTTATGGCAGACCAGAGGGGCTTTTTCTTGCTGAACCACGTTTTTACATCGCTTTTTCCTTCCACTGCACTACACGTTACCTTGTGTCCGGGTCAGGTACAGTTGCGCTAAGTAACAGACATATTCAAAGGCTTTCAGGAATGAATATTAGTCATGTACTTTCACCTGTCATACATCCTGTTCTTAGTCACTGAGGACCTCTCAATATGGAGCAGTTCATTGGTCTATATATCAATTTCTATTACTGGATATTGTAACGATCACCATTTAGGGCAATCGTACATAACTATATGCTACCTATTATTTCTGCCAGTAATTTCCGCCAACAAAAAGAAAGTCGTGAATGTCTCGTGTTTCTGATCACGTTTCTATCACAGCTCTCTTTTATTTGCTATCATTGTTCCTAGAAAACGGAGAGGAGTGACGCATTACAGGGGAGAATTGCAGTGGGATCTCTTCTTTAAACCTTCCATCTTTTTTCCGTCAGGCTTCGGGGAAAGTGCTCAGTCTTTGTAGTGTTGCTGTGGCTGAGAAGTTTCACGTCTTTATTGGTAATTGCTGTAAGACTACTCGTCTGCCTCTTCCTTTTCTCCTGTTTATGGTCCATACTCTGAAACGCCTTGCTCTCTCGCCACGACTATTTTCAAAAGCCACAAAGATCATTAAGCGGATTATCAAGAGTATTTCTCCTGTTGATAGTGTACAAATCTCAATAATCTGTCGTTAGAACCATTAAAATATTCTTAAGAAACTCTGCAATTTTAACTAGAGCCTTTTGAATGTAGTGGGGGAGCGGCGCAGGTGTTTCAGAATATGATCCTATCTATGGCTGCTTTCACGGTGAGCGGAAGATGAGGAAGACCCAGGAAAGGTGGAAAGACTCAGTATAAAACACATGAGACAAAAGAATAAGGGAAAGAATGAAACAAAATAGAAACACCCGGAAAAGGCTCATTAAAAACAGCGAAGAATAGTATAGTGGTGCAGTAGTGAGAATTCTGAAGATAGATTTACCTAGCACCGTGTTTCCGCTAAGTAAAATGAACAGGGCACAGTAACAGAGAAGAAAAAAAAAATTGTTTAGTTTGAACTGGAAAGAAAAATTCAAGTCAAGACTGAATTACAACACTATTGGTTTCCGAAGTACATTTCCTTTCCCAATAGTGTTAAATCTGAATAAAGTAGCCTGGGAGTATTAAAAAGTAGAGTTGAGGTGCAATTTCAAGGTAGATTTCAACATCTCGCTATTGTGTAACGGAGAGAGTTATCTTTTACTTCAGAACCAATAGAGTGAATGTGTGCAATTCTAAAGGCGACCCTGCGTGGAGCGTGGGGCGAGGGAGCGCCATCAGGAACAGCCTCACCTTGTTGATTCTACGTGCGGGGGGAGAGATTGCCCCTTTGTGTCCTCATGAAAAGACTGTGGGAATAAATGTATAGACGAGGGGACGAGGGAGCCAGCGTCCACTTGATACCAACTTAACCACCACCACCACCACCACCACCACCACTATTTCTGCCACCACCTCGACTATCGCCTCCAACTCCTCCACCACCACAGCTATCACCGCCACTTATGAAAAGACTGTGGGTATAAATACATTGGTAGACGAGGGGACGAGCGAGCCAGCGTGCAATTCATACCTACTTAACTTTTACCACCATCACCACTATATCTGCCGCTGTGTGTGTGTGTGTGTGTGTGTGTGTCGCGATAATTCCAATATAACAAAGTGGAATTAATAAGAGGGATTATACAACGTTTTTGTATCAGAGGAAATCAAATGTGCTGCAAAACTGTGGTGGGACAAAAAAACATAATCATATAATAATAATAATAATAATAATAATAATAATAATAATAATAATAATAATAATGATAATAGTAATATTGAAAATAATAATAATGACAACAGTAACAGTAATGCGATAATATGATTACTCTATTATACTGTAATGTGATAATGATAATAGTAATATGAAAATTGCTGACAATTTATATATTCCTTCGTGTCAATCCTTGATTATTAACCTCAAAGAATTAAGAAAAGTTTGCCTGTTTGTCTATTAATTGATTTTCTTTTTTCTGTCTCTGTGTGTGCACGCGCGAGCACACACACACACACACACACACACACACACACACACACACACACACACACACACATACTATTGATCCACTCCTCCACTACTTTTTTTACCTTCACCTCGTCCATCCGTCCCTTCATCCCTTTGTTTTCAGGCAATAAATAAGTAAGAAAAAACGACCACAACGGTGCAGGTGGTCAGCGGCCGCCGGCGACCTGCCCTTGTTTTTATATTTATCTTTCATACATCCTGAGGCACCGATACTTGTAGGCTTTGTTGGTGGGTCGATTGGGGACTTAATTCTTGAAGGTTTGGGTGGTCAGCTCGTGCCGCGGTGACGCAGGTGAGGGGTTGACGTTATCAGGTATAAGCTGGAGTGTCCCTCTGTACTCCACGCAGTAGTACTAAAGCGTGTATTCTGAAACACTATGCTCTCTCGCCATGACTATTTTCAAAGGCCACACAGATGATTAGCCGGGTTCCCAAGAGTGTTTCTTCTGTTAATAATGTAGGAATCTTGTTAATCTGTCACTAGAACCAAAAAAACACCCTTAATCCGTCCGAGTACAAGTACGAGCCTTTGAATTTAAAGTAGTAGAGAAGCAGCGCAGAGGTGTTTCAGGATACGGCCCTAACTTATTTTTTTACCCTGAGCAATTTATTAAATTATAAAAAATCATGGAAACACCCTTGAAAACCATAATAACCTCCACCAGAGCTTTAAATCTTGTCGAAATAAGACGTGGTAACATTCAATAACCCTTACTTGAGTTTCCCAGTTCGGTACGCTGACCACTTGGCGCTGCCCTCCCGTTTGAACAAATCCGGCTTCCACCGATTAGAGGCGGCCACTTGAGATACGCGGAGGCCACTTTTGTATTAATGATTTGGAAAAGAACTGGAGAGCATCGAGGGGATTAGGTTAGACACGGTAAGTCGAGGAACTGAAGGACGCTAGATTTAGTACGGGACCGATTTACCATTATTCTTATTTATTCATTCTTGGTAGTGACTGATAATATGCATTATTATATTGATAATACTACAAGGGTTACGGTTAGACGCGGTAAGGCGAGGAACTAACGCACGCGAGATTAAGTACGAGGCCGATCTGTCATTAGTAGTTACTCGTAAGATGCTCTATTCGCATAATAGCGTTGTTATGTAAGATGGACACAGGGGAGAGCAGGGTTCTTGGTATGGTGGTGTATTTGCGTTAAGTGAGTCAGGGCTGTGATTTTTCAATGTAATTTTAGATTTGCTTTCGGACTGTCCTCTTTAGGGACTGACACCTTTTTCACCATTTTTTGTTGCCCTTGGCTAGAGCCGCTTATACACACACACACACACACACACACACACACACACACACACACACACACACACACACAGAAAAAAAAAAGTATCCAGATACTCTTAATGGCTGATGCAACGATGGTGGTGGTGGTGATGGTAGTGGTGGTGATGATATTGGTGGTGGTTGTGGTGATGGTAGTGGTGTTGATGGTGGTGGCAGTAGTGGCTGTGATGATGATGGTTATAGTGGTGATGGTGGTGGTGGTGAAGCTCCCTGGAATGTAAGAATGAGGCTGCAACATTTTCCTGAAATATTTTTGTATTTAAAGGGACACAGTTTGCTGGTGCTGGAGGCGTTCCCAGGGTGACGAGGTGCGTGGGATGGGGGAGGTGGTGAGGTACAGAGGAAGGGGAGGGGAGGACGGGAGGCAGGTGGGAGGGGAAGGGAGGGGAATTTGATGGGGAGGCGTAACGTTGTGTGAGATAGAGAAGGATAAACCTAGGGAGAGAGGCAAGATGATGGGGAGAGGAGGAGGGAGATGATAGGGAAGAAGGAGAGACGGAGAGAGAAGTGGTAGAGGGAACAGAAGTGAGAGGGAAAGAGGAAGAAAAAGAAGGGAAGATAAGGGGGAAGGAAAGATGAAGAGAGATGGTAAAGTAAACGGAAAAGAAGGGAAAAGAAGAAGGAAAGGGAAAGGAAGAAAATGAGGAGAGATGGAAGATAGGATGTTTGGATAGAGAAGAGATGAGGTAAGAGTAGATAAGAGAACAAGCATTGGAAAGGAAGGCGAGAAGGAAGAAAGGATGCGAGGTCGGAGGAGAGAACGATGCATGCATTGGGAATGGGTTACATAGGAAGAAAGGAAGAGGCAAAGGATAGGAAGGATAAGATGTTGGGATGAGAAAGGATTATTGACTGATAGACTGATATAAATGTGCAACAAAAGGAAGAAAAAAAAGGAGAGAGGAAGAAAGGAGAAAAGGATGATAAGCGAAAGAGTAGTAAGGGAGATAAAGAAAAAAGGGATAAAAAATATTATTAATTGAATATTATTGATTGAATGATTTCATGGCTCAGAAAAAAGGAAGGAAAAAAAGGAAGGAGCAAGGAAGAAAGGAACGAGGGATAAGGATGATTAGCGAGAAAGTGCTGGGAGGAATGTGAAGATAAGGGAAGGGAATGAAAAGGCAACATGGAGATTATCAAAAGGAATGCTGCACCCAACTCTTTATAGAACTCCCATTATGAAACAGTTAATTATTCCAAACACTAATTTCTATTCAGACATGGAGTTCAGTGGACTTTGTGGCATCACTACCTGGGGCAGCTGCACAAAGGCGGGTGAATTATAAGAACTCCATTCATCAAGGGAAGCTATTGAAAGACTCACATGATACTCCAGAATATCAAGTTATTTCAGATTACAGAATTTTCAGGAATATTACCATAGAAATTGCAGTGTTTATGACTAATTCACTGTAGTTCATTCGTCCATGATTTCCAATCACTCTGGAGTAGATATTAAGTGTTCATTTTGGATTCCAGTTTTTAGAAAATGTAGTATTGCCATTTCATTAGTCTATTTATTAATTCGTAACCAACCTGCAGGCATGAAGTGCACTGGAGTGAATATTGAAAGTTTGTCTTGGATTACAGTCTTTTAGGAATATAGTACGTAGATGCGGTAGGTAGAATATAGTAGGTAGATAGAGAGACAGACAGAGAGACAGATAGATAGCTAGATACATAGATAAATAGATAAGTATATAAATGGAGAGAGAGAGAGAGAGAGAGAGAGAGAGAGAGAGAGAGAGAGAGAGAGAGAGAGAGAGAGAGAGAGAGAGAGAGAGAGAGAGAGAGAGAGAGAGAGAGAGAGAGAGAGAGAGAGAGAATTATCCATCACAGTTTATATGCAAATCATTAAAGATATATCATATCAACATTTACAACATATACAACATGAACTGAAAAGAAAGCACAGTGGAGTTTGTCATAACTACTTTAGGGAACTCTAGTAATATTGCAGTTGTTCAGGCATCTGTACTTAATATTGCCTTGCCAAGTGTATATACTTAATATTGCCTCGCTAACTGCATATACTCAATATTGGCTGGCCAACTGTATGTACTGAATATTGCCATGCCAATTTATTAGTTAACAATAAAGTACTCTGCAGTGAGGTCCGCACGTCCTGGCTGGCTGTGGCCGTATCGCGCCGCACACTCACCCCGCAAAGCCGTGTTTTTTTATATTATTATTTTTGCCACAAGCCGATATTAATTCTAGTTCCATTATAATAACATGGAAATCGCAATTACCTTTTAGCCATTAATTTTCGCTGCTAAATTCTGTGAATTATAGCGTGACGTAATAGACAGTCAAGAGCGTCACTTCTTTAGCGTCACACTGCACTGCTATTTTTTTTTATAATTATTTGTTTTAATGCATAAGGGGCTCTGATCAAGGGCCATAAAAATGACTCTTAATACCATATTTTTTTCTTTCTGCCATAACTGAAGCCAAATTCTTTGTGTAAGAAGGCCCCTGACCAAGGAAAACAATAACTGGTGAAAAAAAAAAAACACACTTAAGGCGCCAGACTCAGAGGAAAGAGTTCAAAGGCAACTCCAAAATTATCTCGGGAAGTGTCTTGAAGTCTCCCTCTTGTTGGTCTTGTCCTTCTGTCGAAAACGTGGAGTGTATATTGTCCCCGCACGACCAAAGCTTTGAATTCTGAAGATTACTCTTTTTATAAGTTCCAAGTAAAAGAAACCTAAGAGGGCAGAAGCTCAGTCGTGTTCTCGTGGGTGACTTTGCCAGTGATGAAGAATCCTTGTTCAGTTAACACTCTCGAAAATCTCAATAACATCTAATAAAGCCAAAGGATGGTGCAGAATCCTTGTTAAATTAAGCCGTACAGTCATGAATACCCAAAATGACGTGCTTTATACGAAAACCTGTTGGAAATCGAAATAAAACACACTTAGAATACGGAATAAAGAATAATATCGTCAATTTATTATGTCTTCGTATCTCCAACTCCTTCTATTTTCCAGACCCGTGATGTTCCTCCAGCTTGCACAATACAAATGATCGAGATTGACATTTTTCTATCTGTTGAGCGGCAGACGGCGCGGACAGAAGGAATGACAGAAACTCCTCGCCTCTTCTCTCCTGCAGCACAGCCAGGAGGACACTGGGGAATAAATCCTTCACCACGCAGCTTTAATGTAAACCTTAAAAGGATGCGTCGTAATCTTTATCCTGGAATCCTATCTTCGTCGTCTTTGTCCTCCTTGCCTCAGCCCAGACCATCTAGTGTCTCTTGCTTCAGATGAGGCTGTGCAGTTTGTCACATAAATAAGTTTACTGCTGTTTGTTGTTCTTGTTTCGTGATTATTTTGTTTCTTGTCCTTGCTCATTCGTCTCCTTTTCCTTGTCCTCTTCTACCTTCTCCTCCTCCTCCTCGTGTGTGTGTGTGTGTGTGTGTGTTTATTTTGGTTGTGTTTCTTTGTGTTTCTCTCCTCCATCTCCTCCCACACACACACACACACACACACACACACACACACACACACACACACACCAGATATCGTAGGGGACTACAGAGGAAAGAAGGCTGAGGTGCAGAGGTGTGCAAGACTGTTTATGTGGAAATAAATGGCAAGGTAGTGGGCGTCCCTGCGCGGACACTGGGGCTGGCCACTCCAGGGAGGTTGGAGGATGCAGGAAAGTGTTTAGGGGTCGTACTTTCAAGACTCTTTTCTCATCAGGACAGTTTTCAAAGGAATTAGTTGGGTTTTCATGGATTTTTTTCTTGTATTTTGTCACTAATGTTAAATTATTGAGGAGCAAAAAAAGAAATTGTTTTTAGAACGAGAGGAAAGACGAGAGAAGGAACACAATAAAACATAAGAGAATAAATTCATATGTTTGTGTAATAAACTATACTATTTCATCTGAAGTAAGTGTGTGCTTCCTCAGTGATTGGTGCTTCACGTACGCCTCACGATGAGGAATAAAAAAGAATTCCAAATTAGATTAAAAAATCGCATGAAATTTAAAGCGTTTCTTATAAATATTGATATATTTAATTCTTCACAAAGCAAAGCTGCGAAAATAATTCCTATGATTTCATTGTAATTTGATTTTCATACACACAAAATAAAACAAATCTTTGAAATAGTGACGGGAAAAAATGAAAACAAAATCTTATTTGCATCGTGTGTGTGTTATGCATTTTCTTTTTTGTATCGTGTTTACACAAGTGGAAGCAGCGAAGGGCGGGGGAAGAAAGGGAAATGTCGCGACACAAAGCTTTTAGTTCCGGCCAATTTAGTCTTTGAGATGGCGTGTGGGAGTCTGGGGTGGAGGGAGCAGGGGAAGGTGTGTGTGTGTGTGTGTGTGTGTGTGTGTGTGTGTGTGTGTGTGTGTGGCACTAGAACATCAACAACGCTTCAACAAACATGGCAGAGAAAACACTGCACACACACACACACACACACACACACACACACACACACACACACACACACACACACACACACACACACACACACACTACAGATGTAACACGAACAAACGCCAAACATTACTCTCTGTATTATTTCCGTACGAGCGAAGCGAATTATGAAGATTAATTCATACTCGACATGCCTGAGAGCCGCGTATTGTTGCGAGGGCTTCATACAGCACACCATTTAGCAAAGTTGTAGCGCTACTAACTTTTCAAAACATTGTAATTTGCAAAAGGGAGTTTTTTATAGTTCGTTTGCATTTTTTCTTTTTTTCTTTTGTATGTATGTATGTATGGGTATTTGTTGAGTTTTTACCCGTGAACTTAAATATTACTGTGTTTTATTAGGGTATTTTTATGTCTCTGCTACTATTTCCTGTTCCTAGAGTGAAGAGGAACAAAGGGCACTAGAACATCAACAACGCTTCAACAAGCATGGCAGAGAAAACACTGCGCGCGCGCGCGCGCACACACACACACACACACACACACACACACACACACACACACACACACACACACACACACACACACACACACACACACACGTGAACATGAAATCGACAGGACGTGATGGGAGGGCAGACTAAAAATTGATAGGGAAAGTGATAAGAGGAAAAAAAATAATAATAATAAACTTACGTATAGATATGGTGAAAGGAAGTATGGACCCCCTAGGCCACCAAAGCGCGCGCAGTACCACTGTGTCACGGCAAAAAAGTCAGTGTATAGATTCTCACATACGTAGAGAGGTGACGTGGGCCTTTGCATCTCGCCCACCGGTGGAAAGAAATGAATGCCCAAAATTAAAGATATTTACCTAAAATATATTAAATGTGATAGACAGAGAGAGAGAGAGAGAGAGAGAGAGAGAGAGAGAGAGAGAGAGAGAGAGAGAGAAGGAATTTTTGTATGTGTATGTACAGAAGAGGACCGAATGAGTAGTAGTAATAGTAGTAATAGTAGCAGCAGCAGTAGTAGAATATCAGCAGCAGTATCATCATCATCATCATCATCATTAATAGCAGCAACAACAGCATCATCATCATCAATATCATCATCATCAGCAGCAGCAACAGCAGCCATATCATCATCAGCAGCAGTAGCATCATCACCATCAGCGGTAGTAGCAGCGGTAGCGGTAGTGAAGGGTTAATGGCGAAAGGGAGCTGGAGAGGGAAGGAGGAAGGCTTCATTACCTCTGATCATCCTCTAAATTTGTTTGGAATCGACTCCCCCAAGCACGCACGCGAAGGGCTGCAGGAGGAGCGCAGTCGTCTCCTCGTAGATGTAAAGATAAAAGGAGTGTTGGCGGCGATTACCTGACTGCCTTCTCCTTTGTCTCGCCGACGACCATCATCACGGAAGCATTTCTTGTCAGAGGGAAGGGTTTGGGGGAAGAAGAGTGGTGGGTCAGCGATTAATGGCTACCGCTACAGAGAGAGAGAGAGAGAGAGAGAGAGAGAGAGGGGAGGGGCGGGGAAAGGATTTGCAGCCATTTTTTGTATCTTCTGTTGTCTGTCGTTTAATCGTGACTGTTGTCTGTCGTTTAATCGTGACCTAATCAATGTTAGACTTTTCCCATCCACTCAATGCTCCCTTAACGTGTTCTAGAGGCTTTAGATGTGCACCCTATCAAACGCCTTATTAAAGCCTAGGAATATTACGTCATAATCATTCCCATTATCTACTGCCTCATGGAGTGTACTATAATAACTCGGGACTTATGCAAGAGTTTCTGTCAAAGCGAAGGATTTATACAAAAAAAAAAAGTAAATAGTGTTACAAAATGTTATGAACGACACAATCAGTGTTTTCTCTCCTCTTCTCATCATCAGCATCATCAGTAGCGATATTGATGGTAAGAAGATGCCTCATAAGCTTTACTGTAAAAAACTCGACAAATTTATAAGTTCCTATAAAAACAGAGTTAAGGATGACAGTGATTTCTTTCCTCGTCTCATCATCAGCATTCCCAGTATCGATATTGACGGCAAGATGATGATACGCGGATTGCCTGTCACTCAGCCGCAGAGAGCATCCCCTCACGTCACGCTCCCAAGTGCAGGATAACCCTCGTTGTCACCACGGCGCCGCCACAACACCACTGCGCCACAACTCACCTTCCTAATACACCTTTGATAGTTTCCGTCGCTCACCACCGACGGCCTCGTTACCCAGGCTACGTGAGGCGGTGTAAAATTCCCGGCAACGACTCTGGCAGCGCGGCTGGTGTTGCCTCGCGTGGAGTAGTGCCGCAGGCCTGAGATTACCTGTCCGATCAGCCGTGAGGGGTTGTGGTGCCCTCCTATACCTTCCTACATTCTAGCCCGCGCTCCGCCCCGCTCAGAGGTGCAGGGCATCACGGCGGCAATGAGCCGTGTTCGTCTTGGATTCCTCGTCTCTCTATGAAGAATGCTAAGCTACTCGTACTAGAATCTTTTCACTGCGTGTATAACTAAATAATTTTACACTTGCACGTGCTACCTTCCCCTACCTTCGCACACTGTTCTTCGTCTTCATCAGTAGTAGTAGTAGTAGTAGTAGATGAAGAAGAAAACAATTTGTCAGCAATTGTAGAATGTTGCGTTCATCATATTCAGGTTTACGGTTAAGCCATAGAAATCTTTTCACACTGAGTTTAACTAAATGCACATAGAAATGAACTCTTGTCGACAACTGTAATACGCTTCGTTGATCACATTTGAATATATGGATGATGAATTATTCCAAACTCTGCTACTACTTTCACCCCCAAGCGGGAAAAGTTTAGTACCAGCTCCAAGTTTGTACCAAGTCGATGCTTTTGTTGAAACCAGGGACGGTATTCTCTAGCACTGCGGCGTTTTACCTTAGGTTTTTAATAGTCTATAGTTGAAGTTTATGGTATTTTTATTCTTGATTTCGTAGATAAGTAAATGTATTCATGATTCTTGAACAGACTATAGTGAAGATACTTAGGGGTTTTCAAGGGTATTTTTGTTATTCTAGGGGTAGTTTAAAACGGTATTCATAAGCACTAAGTATTTCAATGAAGTTGCTACTACTTCTACTACTACTACTACTTCGACCACCACCACCACCACCACAGCCATTACTACCACTACTAATAATGATAACAGTGGTAACATCATCAATGATTTTTACAGGTGATAAAACGCAAACGAAGTAAATCTACACACACACACACACACACACACACACACACACACACACATCATAACTTCACGTGACACATAGAGACATCAACACCTAAAGTTTTAATCAACACGTCGGATGTTCATGTTCCATCAAAAAAAGTCAGTCAATCAGTCAGTTGTCAGTCCGTGGGTCAATAATAGATGCACCAACAAAAGTAGCGGAATAGGTTTTTGTATTGGATTGTCATTGTACAGAATTAGAGATGATTTTGCTTGGATTGTAATGCACTGAAATGGCGGGTTTTGCGAAGTTTGATGGGGTTTTATTATGTAAGAGTGAATCTGGCCAAGGGCAACATATACACAGCAAATAAATAAATGAATAAATAAAGAAAGAAAATGGGTGAAATAATGGAGAAATATTCCCATTAAAGTAAGAAAGGCTATGAATATTTGTGTATATTGGTTTACTGTAATGCTTTGGTTGTGGTGGTGATAGTACATGGTGCTGGTATGAGTGATGATAATGGTGGTAGTGGTGCTGGTGGTGTCCTAATGATAAGAGCGACAATAACCATTAAACATCGGTGGTTGGTGATGGTGCCGGTGATGGTAATGTTAATAGTGATGATGGAGGGAGGCTTCAAGACACTTATCCTTCAATTTTGGAGAATTCTTTTGGCTTTTTGTTTAGGGAATGGCACCTCGGTTTTTTTTTTTTTTTCTTTTGTCGTCCTAGGCCAGTGTTCATTTTCCATAAAAAAAATGCACTCATCAGGCAAATCAATTCATATGCAAACGATATCCTTTACAGTATTGTATTGATATTTCACTTCAGTTGCTTTCACATTCAGATGGAGAGGTAAAAATAATGGGAACATCAGATTGCATTCATCGACTTGATAAGAAAGCGATGCGGGGAATGAAAACTTGGTGCAGCACTCTTGCATCCCGCGAAGTCCCTTATGATACCATCGGCGGCCGCGATATCAAACGCTAGACAAGCCTGCCGCTGATTGATGGCTGAGCGACGCAAGGCAAGCGACTCCACATGACAAGACGTGCTGTTCGCTGCTCCCTTTGATCTCAAATAATGAAAGAAGTGCCGGGAAGTAACGCCAGGCAGGAGGGAAAAATATATCGGTGGTACTCATGAGAATATTTGCTTTCTTGTTCCTTTGGTCTGGGTGTTTGTTTCTAGCTGTGTGTGTGTCTGTTTGTCTGTCTGTCTCCGTCTGCTCGTTTTTGTTCGTCTGTCTGTGCGTTTTGTCTGTCTGTATAGCTCTCTCTCTCTCTCTCTCTCTCTCTCTCTCTCTCTCTCTCTCTCTCTCTCTCTCTCTCTCTCTCTCTCTCTCTCTCTCTCTCTCTCACTTTACACATACACACACACACACACACACACACACACACACACACACACACACACACACACACACACACACGTAATTAATGGCCCATTTAACAAACTCAATAGAACTTGGCCCATCAACAACCTCCCCGCCACGCCAGGTGGGGCGGGCGTGAGCCATGGGCGCCGGCGTGATTTTGTGTGTGTGTGTGTGTGTGTGTGTGTGCACTCTCTGGTCAAGAGCAACAATAGTGATGAAAAAGGCCCACTGAAGGTGCCAGTCCCTGATGAAAATAGTTCAAAAGCAAGACCAAATTACATTATGGAGTGTGTGTGTGTGTTCTTTACACGCGATCATCACTAACATAATAACCTCTTACCTAGAACACCGCCACTTTGTTTAGGCGGTTATACTAAGAAGAAAACAGAGATAATGTATAATACCCATTAATGTAAATAAATAAGAGGAAGAGAGGGAATACGAGTGAGGGAAGATGCGCGTAAGTCCTTCGCCGCCAGGAGACGAGGAGCAAGTGCATCATTGAGGACTTCAAAGCACTCACCTGAAAAATCTGGCGGGGAGAAAAAGGCGGGAAGAAAGAGTGTAGTCGGCGGAGTGTGTAGCGCTGAGACGGTAAGACGACAAGGCAAGAAAAATATAAAAACACCTTCAGAAATAAAAATAAAAAAAGAGAAAAAAAGAGAAAAATATATAGGAGAGAAGAGAAGTATCGCCTTTGTGAAACTATTGCCGGGAACCTCATCAGATCACATCAGATTAGGGGTGCTCGTCACGTTCCTGCCGTCATTGTCCTGCTCAGACCGATAGAGCGCCAGCCTGAATCAATAAAGGTTCGCCCTCAATCCTTCGATAAGGTTCTGCCCGCACACTTCCCCTGCTGCTTGTTTGACGCGAGGTGAGGAGTTGACGCGGCCCAGAGTGAAGGCAAGGACTGGAGGTTACGGAGACCCGGCCACACTATATCTAGGGACTCCCGCCTCCCACACTCTACCCCGCTAACAGCCTGCCCACCTCCATTCCCACACTGAGCTTCACTTGCACACACCGAGTTTCACTTTTAGCTTCACTGTCACATTCTGAGCTTCAACCACAGTACTGAGCCTAAGGACTTCACACCTCCCACACTCTCCCGCCAACTGCCTGCCGTCCTCCCCTCCCACACCACACACGCCTGAACGACACATACTAGGTTGATTTTTGTGTGTGTTGAGTATCTAGATGTGTCAGTTGCTGCTATTTGTTTTCGTCGCATCATAAGAATATCCTTATCTAGTAATGACGTGCTTGTGTATTCATTTATTAGTGTGACAACAAATGTATTGCTGTCTTAGTTATTCATGTCAAGGATCTGCCCACCTGCATTTCTCCCGCCAGGGACCTGCCTACCTCCCATACACTCCCCTCGACAAGGCCCTGTCTTTTGCCTTCACTCTGCCTCAGTCACTGGCATGTCCACCTCCTATACTTTTCCTGTCAGTTGCCTGCGTACCTTCCACACAACCCACACCCTATGAAAAAAGTCTGCTGAGAACCTCCTCACCCTCCACATACTCCTCCAGTCAAGTATTCGCCAGCCTCTACTACTACTACTACTACTACTACTACTACTAGATTTTGATTTTGCTTACATCACCCTTGTTATGTCCCTTACCTACCTTAACAACAGGTAGCAGCACTCGGCAGGAAGGGTTGTACCACTGGATGCATGTACAAACCCTACACTTGCCTCCCCTGACACTCAAAGCCTTGGCATCAGGTAGCATGCCAGCTCTATTAATAAAAAAGAAAGAAATGATTATTAAGGCGCCGAAATGTTTTTTGCTTCTCTCCTCCGTACCTCCTCCTCCTCCTCTTCCCTCTCCCTCAGAGTCCACTTCTCCCCTCCACCTCCTTCTCGTCCTCCTCGTACACACCCGAGTCTAGAAATCACCTGGAAACAACTGTAAAACCCTGGAAATTTCGCTAAATATTGACGGGGAGAGACAGGAAATTCTTACATTAGCAGTTGCGGGTCCTGTCCGGGATTGGCGGGGTTCGGCCGGGCGGGGAGGGCTCCAAGGATACCGGGATGTGGTGTGGTGGTGTGGTGTGGTGGTGGTGATAACAATGTACTACCCGCTTCTCTGCGCAATGTGTGTGTGTGTGTGTGTGTGTGTGTGTGTGTGTGTGTGTGTGTGTGTGCGCGCGCGCGCGCACGAGTGTGGTGCCGACCAGAGACGAGTTACGAAGCTATATAACTGATGTTCAGCCATTTGACTACCACTTGGTACATCTTTCCCAAATTAACAATCACTTTGAAACATCTTTACTTGTTTTACAGTCACACCCAATCTTTATTTAAGCTGGGTAGAAATTGCAAAAGCTATTCTTTTCATCCATAATTTTCTTGCAGATGCCTAGAAAAAAATCATACATTGCATATGGTAATGACAATTGTCTGGTATCAAAATAAAAGGGTTAAAGCAGCAGGTGTATTGGTCAGGAGAATTACGCGTCACGCAGCAAGGCTTACAGGGAGACTGCCCGACCCTCACACATGAGGCATGAGGAGCCAAGTGATAACTTTAACGCGTCACGTTCTTGAGCTAGAATGGTTAAAGATGGTATAAATAACAAAGCTTCCTTTTGCCTCTCGTTCGGCCTGAGAGGTGTTGTCTCACGTGGTGCGGGAGATGCATTGCAGCTTCATGACGCTTCAGGTCTGAGGCGCCGGTGTGTTATTCATGGCGTCCCGGAATCCATTATTCTTACTAAGCTGAATTTAATGCTGCAAGATAGATAGCGCGGTGCAGCAGAGGCTATTATAATATATATATATATATATATATATATATATATATATATATATATATATATATATATATATATATATATATATATATATATATATATATATATATATATTGGTATTGTTCAATGCCTCAAAAACTCAATTCCTCCATCTATCAACTCGACACAATCTTCCAGACAACTATCCCCTCTTCTTCAATGACACTCAACTGTCCCCCTCTTCTACACTGAACATCCTCGGTCTGTCCTTTACTTATAATCTGAACTGGAAACTTCACATCTCATCTCTAGCTAAAACAGCTTCTATGAAGTTAGGTGTTCTGAGACGTCTCCGCCAGTTTTTCTCACCCCCCCAGCTGCTAACTCTGTACAAGGGCCTTATCCGTCCATGTATGGAGTATGCTTCACATGTCTGGGGGGGTTCCACTCATACTGCTGTTCTAGACAGGGTGGAATCAAAAGCTTTTCGTCTCATCAACTCCTCTCCTCTAACTGACTGTCTTCAGCCTCTCTCTCACCGCCGCAATGTTGCATCTCTTGCTGTCTTCTACCGCTATTTTCATGCTAACTGCTCTTCTGATCTTGCTAACTGCATGCCTCCCCTCCTTCCGCGGCCTCGCTGCACAAGACTTTCTTCTTTCTCTCACTCCTATTCTGTCCACCTCTCTAACGCAAGAGTTAACCAGTATTCTCAATCATTCATCCCTTTCTCTGGTAAACTCTGGAACTCCTTGCCTGCTTCTGTATTTCCACCTTCCTATGACTTGAATTCCTTCAAGAGGGAGGTTTCAAGACACTTATCCACCAATTTTTGACCACTGCTTTGACCCTTTTAGGGACTGGCATTTCAGTGGGCATTTTTTTTATTAGATTTTTGTTGCCCTTGGCCAGTATCCTTCCTACATAAAAAAAAAAAAAATTATATATATATATATATATATATATATATATATATATATATATATATATATATATATATATATATATATATATATATATATATATATATATATATATAATATACACACACACACACACGCACATAAATGCAGGTTTAAATTTAAGGCACGTAAATCAAGACGTTTTTTAAACAGAAATCTCCAATCTTGACAAATTGCATTTTTCGCGACACACTTCACGTTTCATTAGACAAACACGAAAAATTCGACTTCGTTTCAATTAGCGTCGCCTGGAGGCAGCGAGGGCCGAGTTATAATGAGGAGGCGAGGAGGTAATGAGGCCGGTGATTGCTTGCCGCCCTCTGATTACCAGCCTCCTGTGGGGAGGCGGACTAGGCTCTCACTGCTTGCTTCTCCTTCAGTGCCGTGGGGCAGCGCGCCGCCTGGCTGCACCACCTGAGCCCCTGGCTGAATGCAGGCAGGAAAGGAAGCGTCATTTGATGCGAGGAAAGAGGTGAACAGAAAATCGAACAAAGTACAATGAAGAAATGACAAGAAGCATGTACGAGTATAGTCGTGGCCAGAAGTCGAGTAACTTTCCTCACTCATCTCCACTGGGCTTAGCGTTTCTTTAAATCTAAAGTTCTCTGATCTATTGACAGTCTCCTTACAGAACCTGACAGTTGACAAGTTTTCATTGGATCAGAGGACTTACGATTGAAAAAATAGAGCCAGTCAAGAGTAAGCAACATAAAATGCCAAAAAAATAAAAAATATGGACTTCACTTAGGCGGCAAAATAAAATGTACATTGGGTTTGGAGTATTAGGATTGATAGTGGCCTTGGAGAACATTTTGACTTTTACACTTGCCTGACTTTTATGCTTTCTTTTCAAGCTCACTAAAATGGTCTGGTGCAGGTTTAGAGGATATTTTCTAAAGACACCACAGAGAACAAAGGGATAAAAGTCACATGGTTACGTGTTCCAATCCTGCACGGTCTTACACACAAACACACACACACACACCTTCCCACCTACCGACCCAGCCACACGCACGCACAGTAAAATAGCAGCAGTCTGACTTCTCAAAGGGATAAAAAGAAGACATCTAATACAAAAGACACAAAGAAAAACACCCATTTCTTATCCTGGGAAGGTGAAATAAGAGCAGAGCAGAACAAGGAGGACGAAGATGAGATGAAAAGGAATTGGAGGATAAAATTAGAAGAGAGAAGAAGAAGAGGAAGATAGAGAAAATGAAGAAAGTCTGTAAATGAAGGAGTAAAAAACTAAATGGAAGACGACGAGAGAGAGAGAGAGAGAGAGAGAGAGAGAGAGAGAGAGAGAGAGAGAGAGAGAGAGAGAGAGAGAGAGAGAGAGAGAGAGAGAGAGGATGGCTAATGCGTGGATGAGTGGGTGGGTTAATGAAATGACTGAATTAAGTGAATGGGTAAGTCATTGGGTGTGTGTATGAAGGGATGTGTAGATGGGTAGATGCATATGGAGATGTGTGGAGAAATGGATGGATGGATGGACTGATATGTGAATGCAAGGGTGAGTGAGTAGATGAGTGGAGAGATGGATGGATGGTTGCAAGTATGTGTGTGGATAGACTGGTGAATGTCCGGGTCAGTGGGTGGGTCAGTGGATGAGGGGGTGAATAGTTGTGTGGATAGGTGGGTGGGTGGGTGGATGGATGAGTGGGGTCAGTTGGTGGGTGGTTAGATGGTAGGTAGGTTAGAAAATGGGTTGGTGAGTGGATGGGGTGGATTAATGATAGATCAATGGAAGTCAGTTGTTGGATGGATGGGTGGGTAAGTGAATTAGGGGCTGGTTGAGTGGATGGGTGAATGTTTTTTTTTTAGGAAGGACACTGGCCAAGGGAAAAAAAAAAAGAAAATGCCCACTGAGATGCCAGTCCCATAAAAGGATCCAAAGCGGTAATCAAAAATTGAAGAATAAGTGTGATTGAATAAATAGATGGATGGGTTGGTGAACGTTATATTAGTGTGTGCGGATCCACATGCTGGTTTCAGAAGCCTGTAGTGGAGACGTTTGAGTCTAGAGACATTTTGAGGACCAAATGGTTTGGGTACCCAGTGTGTCGAATACCAAACGTCCTGAGGCCTATTTGCACTCAGGTCGATCTGTCTTGAGGAGCATCTGACCTGAGGCTTATATGACCTGAGTACCGTCCGCCCAAGTACCAAGTGACTAGCTCCCCACGAGGACAAAAGACTCAAGAGGTGGAGTCAACACAACTCAAGCAGGGTCGTCCAAGCAACAAAGGAATCGAAGCAAAGCCAGTTCTCGTAAAGCATTTATAAAACCCATGAGACAGTCAAGAAGGAAGAAAAAATCATGGTGTTTGTTGATGAATATTTATAAACGTGCGGAGAATTTAAGAGTCGTGGATGAGAAATGGAGTCAGTTGCGTTAGATTAAGTTTAAATTCTGCCTCTTACTTAATGTGAAATAGTATATAGAATAATATAAAACGTTATGAAACCCATGAAACAAGTAAGGAAGAAAAACTGTTTGGGTGTTTGCTGATGAATATTTATAAACGTCGCTGAGAAAGTCTTGTGTGAAAAAAAGAAGTTACTTGTGTTAAATAAGACTGAGATTCTGCCTCTTACAATGAAATAATAAAAAAAAAGATTAAATAAATAAAACAAGGTCAACATTACAAACGTAGCTTAGAAACTCGTGTGAAAAATTAAGAAAGGCTTTTTTTAAAATAAGCTTAAAATTTCTTGCCTGTACTGAATTATTGAAACTCTCTTTCACTTTTACTCAATATGAAATTGTAAGAAAAAAAAAAACTTAGGTGACAAAGATTTATGTACGTCGTTTTAGAAAGTCTTATAAGAATCGACACAAGGAGTGTTGGATGGAATTACTTCGAGTCGTGAGGTGGTTTAGAAATTCCCGTCGCTAGTTAATCTCTGCCTCGTACTTACATAACATAGAAAAGGAAGACAGAAAAAGAGAAGGCTAATTTATATTTAATACCATAGCTGAGAAAGCAGTATAAAAAAAAGTAAGGCTTGTTAAATTTCATCATGTGAAGTGGATTTTATATTTACTTTGTATTTATGTAAAATAGTGGGACAAAAACATATTAGGAGTCTAGTGAGTGTCTTAACTTTCAGAAAATAATGTGTAAAAGAAAAGTGGTGTATATTTCAACCTATGCAGTGGTGAGGTGACTGAGGAAGCTCCTGTCAGCATTAAATTTCTGCCTTACTTTAACTTAATAGCGGTACGAATCAGTCAGGAAAAGTCAAGTGTGGTGAGTTTATTAACGCTGCTTCAGAAAGTATTGTAATAGAAATGTAGGTCGCATGTGATGAAATTACTCAGAATGATGAACTGGTTGAGATATTTCCCCTACTAGTGAATGCGCGCCTCACATTTACCTAACATGGACTACTGAGATGAAAAATAAAGTCTAGTGATTTTATAAACGTATTAGAACGTAGAAAAAAAAGTGCAAAAAGCCATGTTAAATTTAATTAGTGGGAGTGGTGTGGAGCTTAACCATTCTACGCCTCCACTGATGAATCTCCACCACACAGTTATCTAACAAAGTATTAAGAGGGAGAAAATAGCAGTGTTCATATAAAGTAACATAGAGTGTGGCATAAAAAGCCATGTTATATTTAATTATTCAGAGTAGTGAGGTTAAACTTTTCACGCCTCCAGTAGTGAATCTCTACCACACAATTGTGAAATATTAACGGGTAAAGGTCTCTGGTGATCATATTAAGCATAATGAAACAATGTAGTATAGAAACTCATATTAGATTTGATTAATTTGATTTACACACACACAAGACCTACAATAATTCTTCCACACACTCGTATTGGCCTATTCCTGCACCCAACCACTCCTTTTCCACAATTTCCCATTCCCACCTACCTATCGCCACACCCAACCTGTCATCCTCTTGCATAGTCATCCCTTTTCCTCCTCCCCTGCCTTATTCCCTATCCAAGTTATTGTTCACTCTCTCCTAGCCATCTCACAACCACTACCTATCCGTCCCTCGCTCGTCTGACCTTCCTCAACTTTTTTCGACGTCGCAAATCTCGAGATAGACGGTACTTGGAACTGAATCCTGAGACGAATTATCTTGGCAGCCCGATACTCAAGGGATGAGGCTGATATGACTATGTGTGGCGTAAATGTACGTATGTAGTTTTCCATAGATAGTTTTACGAATCTACACGTCTTCTGCAGTTTATTCTTCCTTTATAGTGATGTCTTGCGCATCAGGTAACAATAATGCTTCTCCTATCGCTGTTTCCTAGAGTGAGGGGTTGGCTCCATGCACGAGTCTCCTCCAGCTGTTTCTGTCCCTTGCATCTTCCGCTGTGACTCCCATCCTTTGCAGTTCTACCGCACTTCCTTCCCTCCATCTCACTCTGTCTCACTGTAAACAGCAATGTTCCTGTGTCACCTCATCTCTGTTTTGTGAGTCATGTTAACTACTCACAGCTTGGTAGTGACGAGTGAAACGCTCGAGCTGCTTCACTGCGTCACTCACTGTTCATGCTCATCTCTGTCAGCGTCCATATCTCCTTTATCTACAGCCTAACTCTTATTTCCATATGAAAAAAACTATGTTAGTATGTAAAATTATAATACATTCGTGTGAATACAGTTTCTTGGACAGACATAACGCCGCTGCCTCTATGTATTTTACAGAACAAGCCAGCGCCAAGTACACGAGTTGGGACGAAAAGATGCCGTGACGCAGTATGCCTCTGCTGAATCTGCTCTCGTGGACAGTGATCTGCCGCAAGAGGGAGGATGTACGTGAGTTTTGTCCTGCAGCGGAATTCCGGACAACGCAGGTGTTTGGGAGAGTGGATGATCAGCCAGGACTGAGTGGAAGCTGCTGACTCTCAGGAGTGACCTGTGTGGTGCAGGACTGTAGTGGTTATGCAGTCTCTTGTTTTAACGAGAGAGACATTGTGGAGGAGGTTGGCAAGTGCTCTCAACACATGTGACGGACCGGCGCCATGGTAACTGTGACCGTGGCCAGGAAGTCTCTTGTGGTACACTGCAATGTTGTGTTATCAAGACTGTGTATTGGTGCAACGCATACAGTCGGATCACTAAGCGTGTTGTAGTGATGAAACTATTGCGAGTGATTATTGATCGTTCGAAAAAAAAACTAGTGCTTGAGTTACACCACCGCCATAACCACCGCCACCACCGCCGCTACTAAGAGTAAGTACATGATTCTTGTTCACGTTAATAGTGATAGGAAAGAAATATCTCCATTTTTCTCCTGTATACTGTGGAACTGCTCCCTCAACGTATCGCCGCCGCCGCTATGAGAAGTACATGATTCTTGTTCACCTTTATAGTGTTTTAACACCAGGAAATATATCGTTAAGCTGGAGTACCATGCTTAGTAATAATCAAACTAAACAGTATAATATAAATGAAAATCATAGATATACTCACCAGCACACGCACCTACGGTACACTGAAGCCACAGAAAAGTGTTATAAAGGTACGGAAGAAGCATTGAAAAGACACAAGACCCGGAACCCTTTTACACTGGGTGACTTTAATACAAAGATCGAGAGAAAAAAAAGTGAAGGCAGCCGACAAAGAGGAGAGGAGAAGGCTGAGGGAAGCTTTTGTCCTACTCTATACTCAGAGAGGCTGACGATGATGATGATGATGATGATGATGATGATGAGGAGGAGGAGAAGGAAAATTATTAGTATCTTGAAGGATAATGTTTAGTAGTAGTGTATCAATTGATTAAAACATAATGACGTTTCAGTGACACCAACTACCGTCTCTAAAAAGTTAACAAGGTATAAAAAGAACGTAACATTTTAATAGCAAAAAGGATAACGTTAAGTAGTAGCGGATGAATTGATGAGAATACAGTATAACATTTCGATCACAAGAAACACCCACTAATAAAAAAAATGAAATAAAAAGCTAATCATTGAGCACTGGACTCCTGATTGTGAAGGAATAATAATATAAGACACACACACATAACAATTAACTATTTTATTAACTTTTTGCAAAATTTTTTTAGAGGGGAAGAGACTTCGTTGTTACTGAAATGCTATTGTTTTAATCAACTGGTGCACTGCCACTTAACGTCATCCTTCCTGTTATTAATTAGCTAACTTGTTTTTATTCCTTAACTTTGAGAGAATATTTGTTGTTATTAATGTTATTGCATCAATCCGTCATTCTTTCAGTTACTAATCAGTATCCTCCTCCCCCTCCTCCTCCTCCCCCTCCTCTTCCTCCTCCTCCTCCTCCTCCTCCTCCTCCTCCTCCTCCTCCTCATCATCATCATCATCATCATCATCATCATCAACCTTCATAAGTATATAACAGGACACACTAACACAAATTTTACTCCACATCCTAGAGAACATATTTTTCCCCCTCACTTGAAGGAGAGTCGGGGTCAGAGGCCGGTGTAGCGGTGCGGCTCAAGATCACTTATCGCCGAGGATGTTTTTCCTGGCGCACCGTGAATAGTGAAGAGAGAAAGACGGGCGGCAAGGGCTGGGAGAGGCCTAGTGGAGGGGTGGAGCAGTGAGGCATACAAAGGGAGGCCGGGCGGGGAAGAATATGAATGAGGAATGGTAAATTATGTACAGTAGGGAGATGGGAACACTAGGGAGGGGAGAAGGAAAGCAGTGATGAGTGATGGAGGTGATGTACGTGATGAAAAGTACACTATTCCTTCTATTTTTCAATGTTATGTTAATAGCTGTTCTCATTTGACCACGGAAAATTGACGTCCCTTGCGGGAAGGGAGCTGAATCTAGACTGACAGAGTGGTTCCGCGGCTCGGGTGGCAATTCAGCTACGCCCGGCTGCATTTCGCTCCCGGCTTCACATTCCCGGCTAAAACTAGTCAAGAATTGCCCTGTGTAAACCCGCCTTTAGACTAAGAGGTAGAGAGAGGAACAGTAGGATGAGACTGAGAGAGGAACACTACAGGGAGAGGAGAGGAAGGCAGTGATGGGGGAAGAGAGTGATGGAAATGATGATGGTGACGCAAGGCGGTGAGCTAAAACATTCACATAGCACTCTTTGGACTTGGACTGAGAGACAGAGAGAGGAACACTAGGGAGGGCCAAGTAACACAGTGATGAGTGATGTATGTAGGTGACGGAAGGCGCCACATTAAAGCAGACACGTAACATCCTTTAGACATAGATACACGTACCTTTATACTCCTACCATTACACGGCCTCCTCCTCCTCCTCCTCCTCCTCCTCCTCCTCGGGGCCGCTACGTGTCGGTTCTCTGATGCCCTCTGGAGATAAGGAACCTTTGAGGGTGAGAAGTGGCGGTGGAAAATATGTAGGGATGAAGAAGAGGAGTGGGGCTGCCTTTCTGTGGGTGAGGCGAGGCGGCGCACGGGTGAGATAAGCCGGGGCTGCGTGACCCGTACCTGGCCGGGCGAGGCTTGAGGCAAAACACACCTTATGCAATGATACTCCGCTGTGCTCTTTTGTCATGAGGACCTCTCTGTGTACACTGTAGTCTTCCTTCCTATTCTCTACTCTTTACTCTTTCTTTCTCTGTTTTGTTTGTCTGCCGGTCTGTCTGTCGGTCGGTCTGTCTGTCAGCTGGGCGATCGGTCATCCATTCATTCATTCAGCCAGTCAGTCATTTGTCTGCCTGTCTCTATCTATGTCTATCTGCTTGTCTGTCTTGCCTGCACGGTACATGGTAAATATTTAAAATCGAACCTCTTACAGAATACAACAGTACATAGTGACAAATATACTTAAAAAAAGAAAAAGCATATATTGTTTTTTTATTAGTATAGCTGGTGTATAGATAGGCAGATGAGTGGTGTGTATGTACGTTATTGTATTGAGATTCATGATAAACTTACAAAAAAAAAATATGAATGTTTGTATACGAATGTTTGTATTGAAGTTTAGTTAAATATCATTATGTACTGCTGATTTTAATGGTAATATTCCTTAATTCTGTCCCATCAGGATGTACAATTACGTTTAAACGAGAAAGAGAGAGAGAGAGAGAGAGAGAGAGAGAGAGAGAGAGAGAGAGAGAGAGAGAGAGAGAGAGAGAGAGAGGAGACTATAACCATTCCTTTAATTTCTAAAAGTTCTCTCCTTAGGTTCTATATACTCTTGGAAGCTTGAAACAATGTGCAAGACGTCAGTGTTAAAGGCAACAGTGTGTGTGTGTGTGTGTGTGTGTGTGTGTGTGTGTGTGTGTTGGGGGGAGAAGAGGGGATTGGTTGGTGTGATGTTGGGTGGAGTGTTGGTAAAAGGCTCCCTGTTGGCTGGGAACCTCGTGTGTCTGTGTGTGTGATGTGGGCGGGGGGGGGGGACGGTTATGTGTTTGTCTTAGTTCTTTTATTTCCTACTTGCTTCCACTCATTCGTACCTTGTTTATGCTGTACTCTTCTTAATCTCCTCCATTACATTTCAATCTTCTTACTTGCTTTAGCCCTGTCTCGAGTGTCTTTACGTGTATTATTAAATCACTCCTTTTTATTTGATATGCCATACCAGGGAACATGTCTTCTAACAGCCGTATTGCTCTGTTTTCACAAAATATAATACATCAAAGTTCGTAAGCACAGTGTATGTATGCCGGTATGATTAAACATTCGAATGCATTGTAAAAAACAAAAGAAAATAAAAAAGGAACGAAAAGTATATTCACGATTACGAGAGGAAGAAGTGTACTGGAAAGATTACTGATAATTTGCCGTGACGCTAAATTATAAATTATATTGTAACGGTAATTGGCATCCCTAACCCTCAATCTCCTTTACCGCGAACAGATTAATCACACGTTTCTCTTCACGGAAGTAATATATCTTACGTGGATCATTTCTGCGTCATATCTTTGCGTTAAATTATTGTGGCGGGAAGAAGACGCGAGTATTGGTGACTTTTGTCTTATCATTCTACGAAATAAAATAAAATAACAAATAGGTCAAGAAATATAATCATGCCTCACCACCCGTGCCTCACCACCCCTGCCTCACCAACCCTGCATCACCAACTCTGCCTCACCAACCCTGCTTCACCAACCCTGCTTCACCAACCCTGCCTCACCAACCCTGCCTCACCAACCTTGGCTCACCAACCCTGCTTCACCAACCCTGCTTCACTAACCCTGCTTCACTAACCCTGCCTCACCAACCCTGCCTCACCAACCCTGCCTCACCAACCTTGCCTCACCAACCCTGCTTCACCAACCCTGCTTCACCAACCCTGCTTCACTAACCCTGCCTCACAAACCCTGCTTCACTAACCCTGCCTCACCAAAGCCCTGCCTCACCAGCCTGCCTCTCGGAACACAAGGATGTAAGCAGTTTTCTCAGTATGCGGGAAGTGAAAGATAATGGCTCTTATAACCTCTATTAAAAGTTTTACGCGAGAGCGAAGAGGAAAAACATAATACGGGATTTCCCTTCCCAGAATTCTTCCCTGAGGAGGAGCCGCCTGACGGAGAGCAATGTGCCCGCCTCGCCACGCGCAACATTTTCCTTCGCTGCTCCGGTTCACACTCGTCTGTTTATTTTAAGCCGTTTTTTTTTTTTTTGTGTGTGTGTGTGTGTGTAAAAAGAAGAGCATAAAAAAATAAGGGAATTTATCAGAATACCGAAAAACTGTTTGGGTGTCTTGATTCTTCATCTTTCTATGCCAGGGATCGTTCAGTTTGGCAAGTCTTTCACCAACTAGATTATTTTTCGGCTTCATTTCTGTATTAGGAGTGGTTAAATTGCTTCAGCCATACTCCGGTTAGTTTGTTATTTCATTTTTTCAGCATTACGAATCGTTGAGGTCCTTGCATCTTCTAGCTATAGTTTACTCTAGACACCTTCACTGAGCAAGTGTAAAACTAGAGCCATTGATAGGTTTGAACTATTTGACCTCTCCTTTGCGTGCTTGTGCATAGTGCTGGTCCGAATTGTACCCTTCATTTACTCCACAGCCATCAACAGTGGGAAGAATCCGCACTAAAATCATACAACTTCAGGCATTTAAATACTTCAAGAACTCGGTTACTCTTATTAATGTCAGTGTGGTGTTCCAAATCATAGTGTTCATCTGCACCACAACGCATCATCTATTTCAAGAACTCGGTTACTCTTATTACTGTCAACGGTGGTGTTCCAAATCGTAGTGTTCACCTGCACCGCAACGCATCGTTTATTTCAAGAACTCGATTACTCTTATTACTGTCAACGGTGGTGTTCTAAATCATAATGTTCACCTGCACCGCAATGCATCGTTTATTTCAAGAACTCGATTACTCTTATTACTGTCAACGGTGGTGTTCCAAATCATAGTGTTCACCTGCACCACAACGTATCATCAAGCATAAGGAGAAGCTATAACGGTAAAAACATAACTACAGGCATTAAAAGATTTACTTCTAAAACTCGATTACTCATTTTGCTGTCACTGGTGTCTTAGGAAAATATACATTACACTTCCGCCGCAACTTCTATTGAGGTTAAAGGGAGAAATCACACCAATAAAAAATATCGAAGGAAGAAACCACACCAATAAAAAATATAACTACAGTCATCAAAAGATTTTATTCTAGAACTCGATTAGTAGTTTTACTGTCAGTGTTGTCTTTGGAAAATATACAATACACTTCCGCCGTAACATTCTATTAAGGGTGAGGGTAGAAATCACACCAGTAAAAAATATAAACACACGTTAAAAAGTATAAATACAGACGTGTAAAAAGCTCAAGAACTCGATTACTCGTTTTATTGTCAGTGGTGTCTTTGAACTGTACATTACGCTTACGCCACAACACTCCATTAAGGTCGCGGAGAAAAGCCATCAAAGTAAGAAATGTAACTTCAGATACTAAAATTTCTGGAACTCGATTACTGTTTTTCCTGTCAGTATCGTCTTTGAAAATAAAATGCTACACCACTCTCACAACATCCTATTAAGACCGGCGAGAAACCATTGGAATAAAAAAGAAATTAAGTACATAGAATAAAAGACGTGAACCACTTCATTAAACCTCTGCAGTCAGTGGTACTTTTGGAAATCCTCAACATCCAACTCAAACACTCCATTAAGGTCGGTGAAGAAGCCACTGAAATGAAAATAAAAATGAAGTACAGGCTGTAAAAAAAAAAAAAAAAAAACACTCCATTATACATTTGCAGTCAGTGACAACTTACACCGCGACATTATAAGACTGGGGGGAAGAGAGTAGTCACAGGGTTAAGTTAAGAAAGTTAGCTTAAGTTAGATTAGGTTAAGCTAAAGATCCAAGAGGGCCAGGAGGGAGCCACAGTGAGCCATAGACGGGTGTGTAGGTCAGGTCAGGTTAGGTTAGGTTAGGTTAGGTTAAAGAGCCAACAAGCAGAGAGGCACAGAGGCGGGTGTGTAGCCCGGCCCTGCACTGCCTCCTCTCACACGCTCTGCCTCAAGGCTTATATAATTCGCGCAGTGTAATTTCGTGACATCACACCCGCGCCAAACTGTTATTATCCGCTGTTTATGTGGCACTCTTACACGATTTAACTTTTTCCTGGCCGAGGAGGTTTGGGAAATTTTAGGTGAGTTTGCTTGTGTCCCTTATATACCTGTGTGTGTGTGTGTGTGTGTGTGTGGTTGTCGGTCTGTCTCTCTGCCTGTTTGTATGTATATTTGTGTTTGTTTGTTTATTTGTACGTATGATTGTGTCTGCCTGTCTGTCTGTCTGTCAGTCTGCCTCATCCCCTCCCTCTCCTCTCCCTCTCCGTCTCCTTCGCCCTCGCCTTAGGTTCCTCCCTCCCTCTTCCTCATACACACACACACACACACACACACACACACACACACACTTGGCTCCCCTCCCCACACACCTTCTTGTCTCTCCAGCCACGCACATACATAAATAGCCTAAATAGGTGTCTAGAAGCCCTATAGACGCCTCCACGTGCCTGTCTGGTGATGGAGGAGGCCCGCCCCTCAATTACCATCCCCTCTGTACCTCCTCCTGCACCTCCTCCTCCTCCTCCTCCACGCTTAACCCACTTGGCGTCCGCGTGTAACATTTACTGAAGGGAAGAATGAAGGTGAGAAGCGAAGCGGCGCAGAGCTGAAGGATGGACGTGGAGGAGGTGGAGAGAGGATAGGATGCAAGACAGATGGGCACACAAGAGGAAAGAACGAGGGGAAGAACAGGGGAAAGAAGGGAAGAGTGAGAGTGATGGAGGGAAAGAGGAAGGAGTGTAAAGCAAGGAAAGGAGTAAAAGGAAAGGAAGGAAGAAGGAGAAGGTGAGAAAGAGGGGATATGTAGTGTGTGAGTGGGCAAGAGGGAAGGAGGAAAGGGTGCGAAAGAGGGAAAGGTGAAAGGGTGATTAAGTTTGCAGGAACGAGGAAGAAAAGGGAAGCAGCGTGAAAGAGGGAAGGAAGGCACGAATGTGGACAGGAAAAGAAGGGAGAAATTATGTAAAAAAAAAATAAAAAGGAGAAGTAAGGAGTGAGTTGAAGAGTTAAGAAAGAGTATGAAAGGGAAAGCTGTAAGGAGAGAATAAATGAGAAAAGGGAAAAGAAATAAGAATGGAGTAAGTAAACTAGTAATGATTATAAAAAAGGAAGGAGGAAATGAGACAGTGAATATGAAAGAGAAAAAAAAGGAAAAACTCGCATGGAAAAAAAAATGGGAAGGAAGGAGAAGTAGAAGACGGAAGAAGAGGAAATAGTAGGAAAAGAAAAGAGAGAGAGAAAAAAAAAGAAAGAAGAGTAGCGAGTTGTTACGAAAGAGGAAATAAAATACAAAGGAAAAAGTATATAAACCCGATCACAGTTCAGGTTTAATTTCCTGCACGAGCTTGTTTTGTACTTGTGTTTTGGTGGTGGTGGTGGTGGTGGTAGTGGTGGTGGTGGTGGTGGGCAGTTGTTGTTACAGGTGTTAGCGGCTGTGGTTGTGTTGCTGTTATTGTGTTGGGCCTGTGGTGGTGAATTAGATGGTGTGGAGCTGGGATTGCTGCTGCTGCTGCTGCTGTTGTTGTTGTTGTTGTTGTTGTTGCTGTTGTTGTTGTTGTTGTTGTTGTTTTTGCTGCTATTGCTACTGCTGTTATCGATTTTTTTTATATTATTTTAAAGAGAGAGAGAGAGAGAGAGAGAGAGAGAGAGAGAGAGAGAGAGAGAGAGAGAGAGAGAGAGAGAGAGAGGTGGGGGACGAAAGTCACTTGGAGTAGATTGGCCACTTGAAATGTTGTTGTTGTTGTTCTTGATGTTGTTGTTGTCGTTTTCTTTTCTTATTGTTCTCCTTCCTATTATTATTATTATTATTATTATTATCATTATTATTATTATTATTATTATTATTATTAGTAGTAGTAGTAGTAGTAGTAGTAGTAGTAGTAATAGTAGTAGTGGTAGGAGTAGTTGTAGTAGTAGATCATTATCATCATCCCCAATACTTCGCCTTCATTGAAGCTCCAGGTCCTAGAATTGTACAAGCAAATCTCCAAAACTCTCAAGATCATTTGCTCAAGTCCCAAAATGCAGTGGCTGTGAATTTTGGTGTGGTAATATTGTCGTGCCCTTAGAGAGAGAGAGAGAGAGAGAGAGAGAGAGAGAGAGAGAGAGAGAGAGAGAGAGAGAGAGAGAGAATGTACGTGGTGTGTTTTACTTCTTTTACTCATTTCCAGCATTTCTTTTTCTCCTGTCGCTAAAAATTATGACCGCGCTGCCAGGGCTTTGTACTTACTCTCACCATTTTTCAGTCCAGTTCACTAATGCAGGAGTAAAGCCACATTTTCTCTCTTTAATCTCTTGTAATTGTCAACACCAGAGGGATCTCCATTATTTCTTATTTATCTTCCTATGACTTGAATTAGTTCAGTGAAGGAATAAAATGACACCTCTGGAACGGGTCTTGGTGTCTGGAACATTTTGTTTTGTTGTTTTTATATGTAAACACGAAGGTAGTTTGGATTCTAGTTTATAATGATGGTAATAGTAGTAGTAGTAGTAGTTGTCGTTGTGGTATTAATATTAGTAGCAGTAGTAACTGCAGCAGCAGCAATAGTAGCAGTGTACTATCAATACATAATCTACAAAGTACCGGTATAGTCCTTACCACCACCACCACTACTACTACTACTACTACTACTACTACTACTACTACTACTACTACTACTACTCGGCATGTCATTGGGCGGAGTTTTGGGGATTCACAAGACACACAATACTCTTATATTTAAAAAAATTTTTCCAACCCCTGGCATGTCTTGTGCAGCGTAAATAATGAAACAAGAGGGTCCGCGTGCTCCATGTCCTGCCCTGCGGCTTAGCAAGGGGGAGAGGCGGCCTCCACTTAGGCTGCCCGCACACGAGCAACTTTTTATTGTGAGTTGTCACAACCAAAAAATTGTCAAATATAGAACACACACATCGCTATGGTAGCCCGCACATGGACAACTTTTCCTGAGGCGACAACAAAAAATTGAGAGGGAGTTGCGCTCGGGTCAATTTCTCGGACAACACAACTATTGTTGGCAACTGTGGCCGGCGATAGAAAACGTTATTTTAAATGTGAGCCCGCACACGAGCAACTTTCCGTTGTCGCCACCACCCAGCCTGCTGCTGCCTTGCCCCTTCAGTGTCTTTCAGATTTCAGTGGTGAGAGGAAGTGGTAGCTATCATGTCTATAATAAAAGAGGTATTTGACTGCGAAACACTCATAACAGAGGTAGAGAAGAGACCACCTCTTTATGATTTCCAGCTGAAGGAATACAGCGATAAGAATATAAAAGAGAAGTTGTGGCGTGAGGTGTGTGAGGCTGTGGTGAGCGATTGGAATATTCTCTCCCCTGAGGATAAAAAAGAAAAAGGTAAGAAACATATTGTATTTGAAAGGAAAATATCTATCATGTGGTTCAACATTTTCCTTATTTATCCTTACCTTAATGTTACAGCCAGCCTTTCCTCTACTGGCACACACTTCCTCATGTTGGTGTCCTGGTGTGCTATAAATACAATATGTTTCTTACCTTTTTCTTTTTTATCCTCAGGGGAGAGAATATTCCAATCGCTCACCACAGCCTCACACACCTCACGCCACAACTTCTCTTTTATATTCTTATCGCTGTATTCCTTCAGCTGGAAATCATAAAGAGGTGGTCTCTTCTCTACCTCTGTTATGAGTGTTTCGCAGTCAAATACCTCTTTTATTATAGACATGATAGCTACCACTTCCTCTCACCACTGAAATCTGAAAGACACTGAAAGGGCAAGGCAGCAGCAGGCTGGGTGGTGGCGACAACGGAAAGTTGCTCGTGTGCGGGCTCACATTTAAAATAACGTTTTCTATCGCCGGCCACAGTTGCCAACAATAGTTGTGTTGTCCGAGAAATTGACCCGAGCGCAACTCCCTCTCAATTTTTTGTTGTCGCCTCAGGAAAAGTTGTCCATGTGCGGGCTACCATAGCGATGTGTGTGTTCTATATTTGACAATTTTTTGGTTGTGACAACTCACAATAAAAAGTTGCTCGTGTGCGGGCAGCCTTAGACTCTGCTTCGATCTGTCCCTTAAAAACTGCTTGAGTCGCAGCTGGCGGTTCCGAGGCAGGTGGCAGTAACCCAAGACGGTACAAGGACACACCTGCCGGTCTGCGTTTTCTACTAAGAGATAAGGAAGAGTCGCTATGATTAAAAAACGAATTTAGATTGCTTATGGAGAGAAATGCGTGTGGCTGGCGTGTCATAAGCAGCGTGTGCGTTGCTTCAGTTCATGATCTCGACGTCTCACCTGGCAGGCTTCTGTGTTTTACTCCGAGATGTAGAGGAGTCTCTGTGACCAATGAGCGAACCAAAAACATCGCTTATGCAAATCATTGTGCCTAGCGTGTGTCAGAAGCTTTGTGTGTGTTGAATCTGTTCATGACCTCGTTGTCACACCTGCCCGGCCTGCGTCTTCTGATAAGAGATGAGCTAAAAGATCGCTGATGCAACGGAGGAGTGTATTAGTGTGTCAGAAGCAGCGTGTGTTGATTCTGTTCATGATCTCGTTGTCACACCTGCCCTGCCTGCACCATAAGAGATGACTTGCTGTGATTAATGAATTAAATGAGCTAAAAAAAAAAAGATCGCCTAGCGTGTGTCAAAGGCAACGTCTGTTCATTCTGTTCGTAATCTCGTTAGTCAGGAGCAGAGGCGAGGCAGGGATGAGTCTTTAGTTTATTCTGGCAGGACACACACCAACCCACTGCCGTCCTCGTGAAATATGCACCGGTGTTAAAAATGCATCACATGTGCTTTTTTCTCTCTGTCTCTCTTTCCTTTTCTGCATAAGTGATGTCGATCTAAAAATTACTCCATTCAACGTCAAAAGTAATTATTTAAAGGGTTGTTTGTTTGTTTATTCTGGACAGTAATTGTGTCTGCTTTTGGGTCACTTTTTGTTGGGAGGGAGGGAGGACCTGGGAATGTGTGAGTACACCTATATATATATTTTGGAGGATTGAGTGTGTGTGTGTGTGTGTTAAGACGTCTTGTTTTTAGCTTAAAAATTTGTAAAAAAAAAATAAAAAAAATAAATAAATAAGCGTAGAAGAGAACAGAGGAGGAGGAGGAAAACACGAGAGTAATGAGGTGAATAGAGATGGCAGTGACCTCGACCGTGCATTCTTTCCAAGCACGTGCACGGACACTCAAAACTTGACGTTTGTGTGTGCGTGCGGCTGCGTGCATGCGTGCGTGTTAACCTGCTGGTGTTGGCATGATAACACCACCATGCAGGCAGCACGCATCGTATGGAGTACTTTACATAATGCCACGCAGATGAAGAGAACCCACACTCAGGAATCCAGACAGGAGGCGGCAGGGAGTGGGGAGTGACTGGCTTATGTAACGCAGGTGCTGTCTTGTGTGACGGAGGGAGAGGGAAGGGAGGTGCTGTCTTGAGTGACGGAGGGCGAGGGGAGGGAGGTAAGTTTTATCGGTGTGTTTTATCAAGGAAGTGCTGTACTTTTGATTTTATTTGAAGTAAAGGGATAAAAAATACGCCGGAAGATTAATATTTCAACACGAATAAAAACGTAAAATAAATAAATAAATAAATAAATAAATGAAAAATCACAGAATCACATCGGAACCATATTTCTAAAGTTTCGACCGAATTAACTAACTCAGTGGCCATTGAAAACAGTCCTAATGAGAGGACAAAGCGTTCAAGAATGGAGACCTCGCTGAACGTGACAGGCGAATCGTGACGCGGGGCTGCTGAGGTGAGGGGCGGTGAGGGCTTGTCAAGTCACGGTGGCTGCGGCGGGGAAGTCAGCAGCGGTCCCTCGGCGGCAGGGAATCAATAGCAAGGCTTCTAACACTTCCTTCATAATTCACGGAGAAAATCACTGAACTGTGCTATCCATTGTGTCCATTAAACACACGAGGTGGAGGCGACAGTGGCCTGAACATTGTGTCCCGGAGCTAACGAGGAAAGTTGTGTGTGTGTGTGTGTGTGTGTGTGTGTGTGTGTGTGTGTGCGTGTGTGTGCAAGGGGGAGCGTGAAAATAAGTGGGTGTTGGTTGAGGATTATTTATTTATTTGCATGAGAGAGAGAGAGAGAGAGAGAGAGAGAGAGAGAGAGAGAGAGAGAGAGAGAGAGAGAGAGAGAGAGAGAGAGAGAGAGAGAGATAAAGGCTGACTGACTCCACATCCAGCCCGTGTCACCAGACACCACAACAAGATAACGCCCCTAAGGGCACCGCGTACGGACCGTTACAGACTCAGTGCCATTCCCACCATGGTGCGAGCCATCAATCAATAGTCCCTTCTAGATTTGACTTCTAGATTTGACTTACCTTTAGGATTAATGTCAAGTATTTCCCCATTCCCAATGTACATTTTCAGTTTGTTGACTGCCTAAAGAATAAACCGTTTATTATTTTTTTTATTTTATACACACACACACACACACACACACACACACACACACACACACACACACACACACACACACACACACACAGACTCACACACACACACGATGTTGATAAGAATATAAACCCATTAATTATAAAAGTGAATCATTTTAAAGTAATAACAACAGCATGAGAAAGACGTGGCAATGAAAAATAAATATCAGAGCGTCATACTTTAGGTCTCATTCTCGTTTCTGCGACTCCTAAAGGTCTCCAGTGGCAGTTATCGGGGTTTGCAAGAGAGTTTCCATGATTACTAATAGTTTAACAGGCTTTATTTATTTATTTCCTTATTTATTTGTTGATTTGTTTATTTATTTGAGGGAGAAGATTTTCATTTTTTTTTTTTTTTTTTTTTTTGTTATTAATGGCAGTCAGTAAGTCCGTCAGTTAGTCCATCATTTAATCGTCACTCAGCCAGTCAGTCAGTCTGTTAGCCGGTCAGTCAGATAGGCAGCCGGACATACGTAGAGCGCCAGACGCCACGACTGAAAAGTTTAGGCAGAAATAATGTGTTCCGTATCGCTGCCAAATATAAATATGTTCATTAATTCTATTTTACAGGGAGGCTATTTTGCCATGGAAGTATTTAAAGTGAGATCAAATAATATTCTCGTGAATAATTAAATCGGATCAAAACTGATATTTTGCAAATAACTTTTACATATTATTCGTGAAATAAAAACGGTGATCACACGGCCGGGGATCAGCGATACGCGCGCCTGTGACTCCACCAGGACTGAAATAAATGTGGTAGTGGTTTATTTTTAGAGGCTGCTAATTATAAGGTAGAAAAATAAGGTACGCTGAGGTCATGGATGGAGTAATGAGTGCGAGTTACTGTGATATTAATGAGTGGTCAATAATGAATAAATAAATAAAACAGAAAAATATAAAAGCTAGAATGAGAAAAGATGACACGGAAAGTTACGTGAGATTTGTTTTTCTTTTTCACCACAGAGAAATAACATTGTTTTGGATTTACCACACACACAACCATTGTGAAGGAGACTGACAAAACTAGAAGTGTGGGAAAGAGAAGAAACCTGGATAGTTAACATGGGATTTGAGTTGTTTCAGCTCGTGACGTGACCAGCACAGAGAAGCAATACAGTTTAGATTTACCACACAGAGAACCTTAATTGAAGAGATACTGAAAAAGATACAAGTTTAAGAAAGATGAGAAGGAGAATTTTATGGTAGGTTTATGTTATTTTCATCATAGAGACGAAAATTAATATACCTTAGATATTATACACAGGTTACTGTTGTGAGAAAGACGCACAAATGCAAGAAAGAGATGAGACTAGGAGAATTACGTGATGGTTGTTTTTTTCCCCTTCACATAGCTTAGACTTGCCACTCTGGAAACCATCGTGGAAGGACAGAAAAAAAAAGAAAAAAAAATACACACGCGCAAGAAAAACAAGATAAAAATTACGTAAGATCTTAGTAATTACCACCACAGAAATGCAATATAGATTAGAATTACCACACACTCACATAGAAAAGTCGTGAAAGAAACACACACACACAGAAAAACACACCCACACCCACACACAATCTAAGAAAGAGATAATACGGACTTTGTTACAAGGTTCAGGGTTATCAATGTTATTTATCTTCGCGTGCACTGAGGAAACATAAGAGATAGATATGTGATGTACGTAGTTGTGTAGTCACCGCCGGACCTCACGAGACATGAATGAATCTGAAGCATACATCAAAGCCGAGATAAAGGAGGATTCCATGTTTTACAATAGCAGTTCCCGGGAGACTGGTCGGTGGGAGGAGAAAACAAGAAACTCCTGTGTGTGACATTCCCATAAGATTAAACAAAGTAATGGTCCAGACAACCTTTTGGGGAGGCGGCTATGCGGGGGGAGGGGAAGGGAGTAAGGGTGTGATAGAGAAAGGAAAACATTGCGAGGGAAGGGTAAGGAAATGTGATAGGGAAGGGAAACATAGAGTGGTGTTTGTGTCTCCAGCGTCATGATTGGATGCGTGTAGGAAGAGTGGGGGGAAGGGAAGCTGTTATATTGCTGTGTCTGTTTGTGTTTATTTATCATATTAGTATTGATGAATAAGTGTAGTGGGTGGGAGGGAAGTTGTCCTGTTGCCGTGTGCTCATGTCTCTCTGTTTGTGCGTGTTTATCATGTCGGTATTAAGGGACGAGTGTTGTGGTTGGGAGGCAAGTTGTTGTATTGTTGTGTCTGTGTTTATTGTGTTAGTATTAAGGCGGCAAGGAGGCGCATGATAATTTTAATAGTGTTTTATAAGAAATTTGTCTTTCGAAAGTGGTTTGTTGCTGATCATGCCGTGTTTTTTTTTTTGTGTGTGTATGAGAATCCGGTCAAGGAGAAAATAAATAAATTGAATAAATGTATAAATAAATAAGTAATAAGATGAAATACATTTAAATAAAACCATATTTTTTCTATTTTTATTATTTTTGTTTGCGTAGAACTATTAATTCCTTTCGTTTTGAATCCCATCATAAAGATGAAGTGTATAAGCGACAACAACAACAACAACAACAACAACAACAACGAACCAGCACCACCAGCACCACCACCACCTCCACCACCACTATAATTATACCATCACCACAACACACACACACACACACACACACACACACACACACACACACACACACACACACACACACACACACACACACACACACACACACACACAGTCGTCTGCAGAAAGGAGGCTGAGGGAGGCCGATGCTTTAATTCAGCACACGGGGCGAGACGCAGATCCATACACACTTCCCTTCTCCAAAATAAACGGCAGCGAGCGTTGGCTAGACATCGCACCTGCAAATTAGGGAGGGAAAGGTGTGCTGTTTCTCCGCTGAGTTTACGGGAGTCTCGCCTCACCTCGCCTTAGATGCCTGGGCGCCTCTAACACTCCGCTCACAAACCCTAGTTTAGTTTTATCTCCGAGCAAGAACACAGAGGCGAGGGCAAACAGAGATAAGGGGAACGACGGGGAAATATCTTATGCTTCTCACACACACCGACACACAAGAGGAGGGGATAAAAAAACGCTTGGAAAACACTATCTATTTCTTTCTTATTCATCTTGTTTAAAGGACGTGAATAAGAAAAAACGCTTGGAAAACCGTCCTCCATTTTTTTTTTTATCTTGTTTGAAGGACATGCGTAAGAGAGGCTGCCCAAGGTGTGTCGAGGTATACGTAGCCGAGTTGGGAGTGATTTAGTATTGAAGAAAAAAAGTACACACACACAACACTAACGCCACCAATCACACTCCCTTTGAGAAGTTTGCTTGGGCGAGACAGTGAGCGAGAATAATGGACGAATGAACTGAGAGGAACAAAGGAGTGTGTGTATGTGTGTGTGTGTGTGTGTGTGTGTAGATGTGTGTGTGTGTGTGTGTGTGTGTGTGTGTGTGTGTGTGTGTGTGTGTGTTGCTTTTTAATTCAAGCACAAAGAGGCAAGGCTGGGTCGGGGATTAGAGAGAGAGAGAGAGAGAGAGAGAGAGAGAGAGAGAGAGAGAGAGAGAGAGAGAGAGAGAGAGAGAGAGAGAGAGAGCTGCTTATTCCTTACTGAGAAGATGAAGAGAATTCTGAGTTACAGCACCAGTTTACGAAGATAACCTGAAACTGATGCTTTCCTGCTGAGAAACTTGAGTCGAGGCACGAGGAAAGACTGACGAAAAAAAAAGAACTGCTGAGGTATTACGGATGAAGATACAACTTGGTGTGTTTGTGAGAATATTCCCGCTGCAGGAGGATGGGTGGCGTGAGCTTAGGAAGGACTGCAATGTAAAGGAAATAAAAGGAAAGAGATGAGGCTGTTACCTGAACCCTATTAGTAATATTCCACATACCGTCTCTCAGTCATAAAGAGTTTTGAGATATTTCATTTGTTCTACAGAAACACCTGAACGTTATACAAAGCTTTATACTGGTTGGATACTGGAAAATACATTCTTTTAATCCTTCTTTTCAATAGGGAACTTTAAAAGATTAGACAAGTTTATGGATGAGGATGATGGATGTAAATGGATAACTATGTTTCATGTCATGTGTAGGCCCGATGGCTTCTTGCAGCTTATGTTCTTTATGTTCTAAGCTCCGTTTCGTAACAAAACTGCGTAACATCTGAGCGAATGGAAATGTCTGTACGTAATAGCGTGTGAATATTTACTACGCAATGAAGTTCGCTTACGTAATCAACGCTTCCACACGTATACTTGTCGTGCTACGCTGCCTTACTACTTTGCGTGTTGCAACCACGACTGTACCCAGCTTAAGGCGCCTCCGGTACTAATAAGGCGCCCTACTAAAGAGGTACCAGGTTAGGAGCGGGGAGATGCTGTGACAACAACTGGGACTGGAGCGTCTGATGCCTCGGCTTCTTATTATTAATTACGAGGAACACAGGACGGAGAGGCGGCTCAGGAGAGGAAATGGGTGAGAGTATGTGTGAGTAGGAAGGTTATTGGTGAATATGGGGAACGTGCAACAAAATTATCTGGAGTGTGTGTGTGTGTGTGTGTGTGCGTAACTCAGATAGTGGAGTATTTTCCGTGCATTCTCAAGACTGGAGCAACACGCGCTTTAGACTGGAAATCTGACAGCAGCATTTTAGGAGCTTTTCAGATCGTATTTTATATTCCTGCTATATTTTTATTTTTCCCTGACTATTTCTTTTTATTCCTTTTAAAAGCGAAACATTTGCAGCAGACCATTATTCTTCTTTTTCTTTTAATATTTCTTCCTTTCTTTTCACTGTCTCATTTGTCTTTCCATTCGCTTGCTTCTGTACTTGTTGGTGAGGAACTTTACTGCGTGCCTGCCGTCTCTGTCTGTCTGTCTGTCTGTCTGTTTGTCTGTCTATCTGTCTGTCTCTCTGTGGGCTGGTTGGTAGGTGTGTTTACCTAGTTGTATTTACCTGATTGCATTACTACTGCCATGGCCGGGACGTAGCTACACCCAATTTCATGTTTGTTGAAGGAAGAGACCTGTGGATGGTTCTGCTCTCCTTCCCTCTGCCTCTCTCTGCCTCGCGAATTACGGACTTTTACTGATACATTTTGAAAGAATCGGGGCTTTTATACTTGAAACAGTCCACGTCATTCCTTCCTGCTTCGTGAATTGTAGGATTTTGTTATTGATTTTATACAAAAGAGGAAGTTTTACTCTTGAAATGCCTTATAAGACTCTTTGGAGCATAGGAAGTTCACACAAAAGCCGCAAAGTTCTGCCCTGTTGTGAGTGAGTGAGAGGGAGGTGTCCATATATTGTTTTTGTCTTGTTTATGTAAGCTTAAATGAATCTCATACTGCCTTACCTCCGAAGCAACTTTCATCTTAGTGTGTGTGTGTGTGTGTGTGTGTGTGTGTGTGTGTGTGTGTCAGAGAGAGAGAGAGAGAGAGAGAGAGAGAGAGAGAGAGAGAGAGAGAGAGAGAGAGAGAGAGAGAGAGAGAGAGAGAGAGAGAGAGAGAGAGAGAGAGAGAGAGAGAGAGAGAGAGAGAGAGAGAGCAGCGGGAGTGACGTGTAACCTGCTGAATGTCTTAGCATTTTGTAATCCTTCACAACTTTCACTACCGGTCATGGAGAGCGGGAGTCTTACTGAACTTCCTCGCTAAACAAGTTAAAGATTCTTAGGGATCGTTTGGCCAGAAGCTGAAGAGGCGGAAGCAGTCACCGCGGCAAAGCGTCTTTTAGTCCCTGCACCACTTTACATGTCAAAGTCTGAAGGGTCTAAGCCGCGGGAGCTAAAACTGCAGGAACAAAAGGACGGCCCAGCCAAGACCTCCAGTCCAGTCCTGCCTGTACGCTTGAGCAATGCGGGGCCCGGGAGGCAGCTTCACTTTTCGTCCCGTCCCCAGACAGCCAAGTGCGGGGCTGCCTCTTTTATCAGCGGGGGGACGGCCGGCCCTCCACGGCAACACTTGACCACCTCATTCTGTCCTTGTGTGTCCAGGAGGCCGCTGGACCTCGGTAAACACCGCCCGGAGTATGTCTTCCTATCTCTCCTCACCGAATGAAACTTTTGTCAGCAGTGTTATTACCATTATTTTCATTTTCATGAGTGTGGTGGGCGAGCGCCTGTCAGCCACGCCGCCCACACACATCCCACCTACTCTTTTTTCTCTTCTTTACGAGTATCCAATACTTATATAATTCGGAAGAGAAAATGTGCTCAACGTTCTCTTCTGTTCTTATCCCAAAGTATTTACGTGTACGGAAATTAGTCTGCTCATTTTCTAACTCCGGAACATTTTCTTTCTGGCCAATACTTCCTTCCCGCGTTCCCCGAAGGCTTGGCGAGAAAGCTACGGTGCTCTTACAGCCAGCTAGTCCTTCTTAGCCTCGCCTCCCCTGCGCCCTCGACGTATTGCCTCCATTAGCAGCATGTTTCTGTTCCTTCGTGTACTCTGGACTCCTCAAGGCACGTAGGAGACTAACATTTTTTGCGCCAGAGTGGAAAATTATTATAATATGGTAGGAATATTTTTTTGTATCCCGCGGCGAGGTTTAAAGGTAAGGGAAATCAGAGCTGCTGACTGATCCATGCTGTAGGTGTGTGTGTTGTTATCTTAAAATGATACACCTTTATTTAGTTTTCATCTATGAACAAGTATACATCTTGAGAAAATTCTTTTAGCAGTTTCCCGCGGAGTGATGCAGGCAGGGCAGGTCCTCGGTGGTGCTTCGGGTTGCGGTGGGCTGCGTCAGGTCGAGGTGGGATGTAGTAAGCCGTAGTGAGTTTGGGCCAATCCATATAAGCCCAAGGCAGTGTGTGGTTGGCGTAGTGTTGGGCTGAGGAAGCAGGAACCAAGTCTTGCCCACTCAGCTTTCTATTTTCACTGCTTCACAATGTATTTTTTTCCATAATCACCCATAAATTTTAGGCAGTACCTTTGTACTAAAGCCTCGTGTATTGTTTGTTGTAACCTAGAAAAAATTACCCAGCTGTAATGTCATCTTCTCTGTATATGCAAACACTTTTCCCCCATAATCACTAAGAATTTCTAAGATACTTATACTAGTCTCTTGAATAATAATGTAACCTAGAAAATAAAGAGATAAACTGCTGTAATATGTTAGGCACTTACGTTTCTATTCTTTCTCCCTGTGTGTATGCAAATAATTACTCCCGGTGCCCTGAATATTAAGATGACCAGAACACTGAAAATGTGAGGCGCTTATTAAGGGAAACATTTAAAGCAGCATTTAGAGGAAGAAAATGTGATGGTTTATTGTGATGTACGAGTGGTGGTGGAGTGCAGGTCAGCGGGTCAGAAGGAGGAGAGGGGGGAGGAGTGGGAGCAGGTGGAGGTCAGGCAGCGGACGGAACACAAACTTGATGAAATATGACTTACTCGTGTGCCAGCAAAGTTTTCGTGCCTTCCTTTCTTTCTTTCCTGCTCCTTCCTCTTTCTTTTTTGTTTTCTTTCTTCTCGTCCTCTTTTCTTACATATTCCTGTTTCCTATTTCTTTTGTTTGTTGTTTCTTTTATTTTCCTTGTTTTTATCTTGTCTATTGCTTCTTTCTTCCTTTCGTTCTTTTTTCTTCATATAAATTGGTCTTTTTCCAGATTTTCCTCCTCCATTTCAGTTATTTTAATTATTTTCCTTCATCTGTTTCCTTCCACTTTTTTATTTATCTTCCATTTTATTCTTGTTTCCTTTCTTCTTTTTGTTTCTTTTTTCCTCTTTTCCTATTTATTTTCCTCATTCTTTCCTACTTTTTCATTGTTTTCTTTCTTAATAATTTTTCCCATCACTTTTCTTTCATCCTTCCATTTATTTTTCTTGTTTCTTTAACTTTTCTTTGGTTTTCATTCGTTTCTTCTTTCCCCCTTTTTCCACTTATGTTCCTATTTCTCTCACTTTTCTTCCTTCTATGCGTCTTTTATTGGCTTTCGTTCTTTCTTTCCTTTCCTCCATTTAATGTCCTCTTCCTTTCCTGCCTTTTCATTTCTTTCCATGCTCTCTTAAATATTTTCTTCAACGTTTCTCTCATCCTCTTTCGTCTTTAGTTTTCTTTACCTTTTTCTTTGTCTTGCCTAACTCTTGGGGTTGTAATATATTGACCTCCCTTTCATAGACCTGTCAATGTCTGCCGTACATTACGCTATACAAGACCGCATACTTACCTGACAAAGCATAAAACATTACCAAGAGAAATATTCATGGTCAATACATCATCTCGGAAACTTTCCATACAAATCTATACAAAGTACATTTTGTAATGTATTCTGGTGCGTCTCTTTTATGTTCTTTCTTTTCGTTCTTCCTATGGTTAGTATTCAGTTTTTTTTTTTATTTATTTCTCATTAGGACGATTTTCAAAGGAAGCAAAGATTATTAGTGTTTTGTTTCTTATCCCATCCATTCATTTCATAACTTCTTAGCACGTCCCTTTTCTTTACATCTTTTGTCTTGTTTATATTCTGAAGCGCTTTGGTCTCTCATTAAGATAAGTGGCTGCAGAGATGATTAGCCATGATCTCATGTTGCTTATCCCATTAATTCATTTCATAACTCCTTGGAGCTCATCAGCTTATTTCTTGATGTCCTTCCTCTGGCTTGTGTTCTGAAGCGCTTTGCTGTCTCAGTAAGACCATGCTCAAAGGCCGCACAGATGTTTAGTCGTGTTGTCATGACGTTCATCCTATTCGTGATGCATGATTCTTTTAAATCATCTTATTAACCTCTAAAGCTCAAGCATACTAAAGCATTATAACATCTTTGAAAATCAGAATTACTTACACAAGAACCTGTTAAATATTAGACATGAAAACACCGTTGAAAAAACATAATGACATCCAGAACAGCCTGTTCAAGGTGTAGAATCTTTGTAAAACACTAACTAGAATCATGGAAACATCCTTAAAGCCTCAACTTCAACTAGAATCTGTCAAAAACATTCACGATAAGGCAAAGCACCAAAACATCTCGGAATACAGTCCTCTCTTCAATCACATTATTCTCTCCTTCCCCCGCTGCGTGGCTCCTTCAGTTTACCTTTTCATACTTTATTGATAATTATTTCTCCTCTCCCTTGTAGTTTGTACTTGTTAGTGTCCGCCTCCCTCTGCGCCGCTTCCCTTCAGCCTGACTTCATTAGTTAACGCGGAGCTGTGCCTTGCCCGGCTCTGCCTTGCCCTGCCTTGCCCTTCCTTGCCTTGCCTTGCCCCTGCCTTTTCTGGGCCGCGCTCCAGATTATACATGCCAGATTATACCCTGGCATGTACACGAGCACCGTCGCCAGCCTTAATTAAGATGAAGTACTCTCCGCGATACAGCCCCACTCACTTAACTACTGACTGAGGCGTGACTCCGCGAGAGTTACAGAGCCGCTAAACGCAGGCTGTCGCGGTGGCGGTGGTGGTGGTGGTAGTGGTGGTGGTGAGTGATTGTGTAATGGTTGGTATTATGCGGTGGTGATGGAGGTGTTAGGTTATGTTTAATGTAAGGTGTATTGGTGGCGGTGGCGGTTTCGTTGTTAGGTGTTGGTGTTGTTGGTGTTGATGGTGGTGTTAATGTGTTAAGGGTTGTTATGTTGTGGTATTGATGGTAGTAGTGGTGATTATGGTAGTGTTAGGTTTGTTATTATAAGGTGAGGTAGTGGTGGTGGTGGTGGTAGTGGTGGTGTAATAATGATAATAATAATGATAATAATAATAATAATAATAATAATAATAATAATAAAAACAGCAGCAACAACAACACTGGTAGCAGCAAAAGATTATTATGAAAACTAATAGTAATGTAACTTCCTAACATGCTCACCCTTCAACTAATTAACACCAGTAAGTTTGTCAGGCCGCCAGGAGTCAGTCCCCATAGCACGCGTCACTGGCCCCCTGTACCGGCTGGCGTGCCCTGTGATCCACACACCTACTGTCTCCCCCTCTCAAGTTCCCTTCAAGAGTGTGTTAGGCCTCGTTAGCCTCCTCACTGCCTCTTTCCAGCGCTCTACAAAGGTTGTATCTGCTCAGGGGCCTGTGTTTCCTGCTACCCTTGCCTCCTCTCCTCTACACAAGGGTTGATAGACACCGGCAGGGTGAAGAGGGGCGGTTCTGAATGGGTCTGTCTTATGGAGCAGTTAAGGGATTGGCTGGATTAGTAGCGGGTAGCGGTGAGCGGAGTTAATTGTGTGTAAAGCCAATTGAGGGATAGATCAGAGGCACGTGGAGTGGTGCCGCTGTGGTGTGGGTGTTATGCATCGCTAGTGGTATTACCGTCTTGAAAGGCCAACTGAGCACCTCTTGCCCCTGCGCCGTTTTGCATCTACTCAGGCGCGTCTGGATTGAGGCGGACGTGAAGGGCTGCAGGTGATGGCTGGTGCTGTAATCCCTGGCGTGGACTGGCTACACGTGTCAGAACTCAGGTTATGCTTGTGTGTCAAGACTTGGAAACTGAGGCGTAGTTTGGAATTGTGACCTGTTGAGTTGGCTTCTTAAGCTCTTAGGTTCATAGTATAATTTCCAAATACGTAGTGAGGTTACAAGGATTTTTCCAAATAGTTATACTTCGTTGTTTATGTAGTGCCTCTGAAATAATGAGTTCTGCTGTGTGCAGTTTTATAGTCTTTTCCTAATAATTATTCTGCTCTGTACGTTTTTGTAAAGCCTGGAAAAAAGGAAGTTCTGCTGTGTATTTTTATGGGGTCCCTGGGATAGTCGTTATGCTGTATGCTTTTATTGTCTTCAAATATGATTTCTCCTGTGTGCATTTCTGTAAGGTCTCTGAAACAGCAAATTGCGTCAGGGTTGTGTCCCAGGTGACGTCTGGCCAGCACAGGAGCAGATGGCAAGAGAGGGAACGCTGGATTTCTTGCCAATGGTTTGTTTCCTTTGGGCGACAGCGGATCAGTTCACCTTCCCCTTCAGTAACGGATCACTGTGTACCTCTGCTAATGGCTTCTCCTCTCCCTCCGAGCTGCGTCTTCCAGTTGTCACCTGCCGGGCTTCATTTGTCACCATCCTTAACCATCCTTAACTATCCCAAACTTCTCTATTTTCCGCCATTTCCTTTACACACATACACATTCTCTCTCTCTCTCTCTCTCTCTCTCTCTCTCTCTCTCTCTCTCTCTCTCTCTCTCTCTCTCTCTCTCTCTCTCTCTCTCTCTCTCTCTCTCGGAACAGAAAAGTCACGGTCAGTCATGTGATTCAGCAATATTTTTAACACAGTAATGGTTATTGGTATGTTATATCATGAAGATGATCTCAAGGGAACTGACGATTATTAAGTTTACAATTAAGACACTTTTCTAATTTTGGATACTTTTTTTATTTTTTATCCTATAGGAATCATAAATTATTTTTGTCCTTCTTACACACTTACATAAAAATATGCTAGAAAAAGTAGTATATTGTCGGATGTCTTGGCTCGCTTCCCTTCACGGTTGTGTAATAATGTCTTCTCTTCCAGGGAGTTGCTCATCCTGTCATTAACCTCTTTAATCGCTCCTCGAGGCTCCTCTGCTTAACCTCAATATCCTCGTCGTTCTCATGTTCTTATGTCTCCGCGGATGTGCTGTGACGAGTTTTCCGTCTCGTATTAAAAAAGGTTCTCATTATCGTATATTTCAAAGCCTTACATAACACATTGCTGACGTGTTTTCTCTTTACTATTAATCCTTTTTCCACTTTTCTATAATTTATTTCCATTCACCTTGATTTTCGTTACTTATCAACACTCGCGGAGCTCCTGATTTCGCTTTTCATTTCGTTCTTGCCTCAGAAAAATAAAATTGATATAATTTGTCAGACTCTACGCAGATACTTTAGTTTTATCTTATTTGTTTCAACAGTTTTCCTCCCAGTGCCTTTGTTCCAGGCAGCCGTGTGATGATTGTGAATAATATAATTAATACACATACATAATATTTCCGATGTGGATAACCTCGCACTCCACCACTGCCTCCTGGCACGTCAGTCAAATACTTCACGGGAAGGCAAAGCACAAAGAAAGGTTAAGGGACGCACTCTGCTCTGCTTCTACCCAGGAAGACTAAATTTGTTGTTTGTGCAGCAGAGCAAAAACACAGATGTCTATTTATATTAAAAGTTTGCCTCGTTGCTCCTCGCCAAAAATAGAAAATATTTTAACATAATGGAATTTATGCTACATGTCGGTGAAAAAACATTTTAAATTTCTTTTACTCTTTTTCATTCATCTTGAAAACATGAGAAATTAATGAGTTAATATTATCATTGCATAATAAGGAGAAAAACAAGTTCGTAGAGAAAAGGTCCCTTGAAAGGTTTAATAACCTAACCTAACAAAGTAAGGAGCCTGCAAAAGGTCAGTCAGTCCACACAAGGCAGCTCTTGAGCACTTAATAAAGCTTACCACCTGCAATATTCATCCAGGAATTCATCTGACATCTTAAAGAAATTTAATGTCTATGAACTTTGCTGCACGACACTATTTGTAGACAGTTTCTTGCAACTTCCTTCATTTTCTTATGTTCTCATACTCTTATATCAGAATTCTGCACGAGCTTTAAGACCATATTCGCAAACACACTTGCCAGCGTCCCGACTACTTTCAAACGCCTCCATCTGAAGTGACACGGATCTTTAAGGGTGTTTTCATGGTGGTAGTGGCAGATTAACTAGCTTCCTACATTAATAACAACAGAAACACTCTGGAGAACCTGGCCAATCATCTCTGAATATGGACTTCACTATACCAAGTGCCTCATGGATCTCCCCGCCTTCACAGTCTGAGTGTCACTGTGTATTCGCTCATTCCTTCTTTACACTTGTGCTTGAATGGGGCGGGTGATTGCTGCTGCTCAGTCTGTAGGGATGTGCTTCACTCCCTCTCTCCAAATACACGAGCATCTGTCAGACAAATTGTATCTACCTCTCATTCTCAGGTTTCGGAATATCTACTCTAGTGCTCTCTCTCTCTCTCTCTCTCTCTCTCTCTCTCTCTCTCTCTCTCTCTCTCTCTCTCTCTCTCTCTCTCTCTCTCTCTCTCTCTCTCTCTCTCAGTGACTATACGCTCTCCTTTCGTAGTTCATTAGGTTAGGTTAGATTTCTCTTTGTTTATTGGTTGCTTTCTCTTCATTTCTTCTTCCATCTCTCTCTCTCATCAGTACCAAAGTAACTCTCCTTTTATTCTTGCATATTTTTTTTTTTCCCTCGCTCAGTAAATTCTTCCCCTCTTCATCCTTACCGGATTGAAATTTCCTTGCCAGAATTTTTTGGGTCAGTTTCAAATTGTGGGATATCTTTCTGGTTTCTGGAAACGTTATTATTTTTTTTTTTACTTGTCTAGATTATTTCAGACTTAAGGTTTTGTTTGTGACTCACTCTCTCTCTCTCTCTCTCTCTCTCTCTCTCTCTCTCTCTCTCTCTCTCTCTCTCTCTCTCTCTCTCTCTCTCTCTCTCTCTCTCTCTCTCTCTCTCTCATATCCTTTTTCCGTGTTTTCCGTGTCTGTCAAAATGATTCCACGTGTATTCTTTCTTTCTTTCTTTCTTTCTTTCTTTCTTTCTCTATTTCTTTCTCAGCTCAATTATATCTCCGTGTCTCCTCCGCGCCCCGATTGCTTCCGCGTCGTCCTGTGCTTCAGTCTATGAGCCATGCACGATCTGCCGTTCTCAGAGTGTTGTCGTTTTCTCCCTTGCTGCCCCACCTGTCCCACCTGTCCTCCTCGCTCCTTTGTTTCCAGTTATACCTCTTGCGTTTCTTCCTTTGCATTTTACCTTATCTTTTGTTTCTTGAATACTGGGTCTGTGATTCTCATTATGACTCTCTCTCTCTCTCTCTCTCTCTCTCTCTCTCTCTCTCTCTCTCTCTCTCTCTCTCTCTCTCTCTCTCTCTCTCTCTCTCTCTCTCATTTTTTAAACGTTTATCTTTTAAAATATTACTTTTTTTTATTTTTGTTCCTCTTGTTTTTCTCAGTCTTTTACTCCTTTTTTTTTTTTTTTTAGGCTCGATTGTTTTATTGTTTTACTCTCCATTTACTTGTTAGCACTTTTGGTTTTAAGATATTTCAAAATCGTGCTAGATTTTGTCGAGAGATTGTCGAGAGAGAGAGAGAGAGAGAGAGAGAGAGAGAGAGAGAGAGAGAGAGAGAGAGAGAGAGAGAGAGAGAGAGAGAGAGAGTAGTAGTAGTATTAGTAGCGGTAGCAATGGCAGTTGTGGTAATGGTTGTAGTAGTAGTAGTAGTAGTAGTAGTAGTAGTAGTAGCGGTAGCAATGGCAGTGGTGGTAATGGTTGTAGTAGTAGTAGTAGTAGTAGTAGTAGTAGTAGTAGTAGTAGTAGCGGTAGCAATGGCAGTGGTGGTAATGGTTGTAGTAGTAGTAGTAGTAGTAGTAGTAGTAGTAGTAGTAGTAGTAGTAGTAGTAGCAGTAGTAGTAGTAGTAGTAGTAGCGGTAGCAATGGCAGTGGTGGTAATGGTTGTAGTAGTAGTAGTAGTAGTAGTAGTAGTAGTAGCAGTAGTAGTAGTAGTAGTAGTAGTAGTAGTAGTAGCAGCGGTAGCAATGGCAGTGGTGGTAATGGTTGTAGTAGTAGTAGTAGTAGTAGTAGTAGTAGTAGTAGTAGCAGTAGTAGTAGTAGTAGTAGTATTACTAAATGTAGTAGCAGTAGTAGTAGTAGTAGTAGCGGTAGCAATGGCAGTGGTGGTAATGGTTGTAGTAGTAGTAGTAGTAGTAGTAGCAGTAGTAGTAGTAGTAGTAGTAGTAGTAGTAGCGGTAGCAATGGCAGTGGTGGTAATGGTTGTAGTAGTAGTAGTAGTAGTAGTAGTAGTAGTGGATCATAACCCTCTTCCCTCTTCCCGTAATACATAAAGTAGATAAGCTCAAGTAAATTAGAATTGAATTTGTATGCATGGGATGTATCCTGTCAAGGAGATGGCTTCCATATCCGACACACACACACACACACACACACACACACACACACACACACACAAACGATTATGCCGCTGTAATATAAATGTCTGGCTCGTGAGAGTAATAATGATAAATTTGTTGTCATAATACATTTAACAGTATCACCTGCTTATTTTTATTATTTTCCTTCATTTCACCTTTTGTTTCTTTTTTAAATTAATGTAAGTAACAAGAATTAAATGGAAGTAGTCTTTGGGAAATAGCATCCAGTTTAATAACATGTTCTTTATTTATTTTCTTGGTTTGAATTCCTTGCTTCATGTGACCTTCTGTTTCCTTTTATAATACTTGCAATTCATAGGAAGCACAATAAGTGTCTGGATCGTGGGCTGGAATAACAGTAAATCTTTGTTAGTATCTCCAGTTCACAGTATCATTTTCTTTTGATCATTTCATTTTGACTTTTGACCATGACCTTACTTCATTTTACCTTCCATTCGTTTGTGAAATATTTATAAATAACAGGAGTGGAAATAGATGGTTTTAGACTTAGGAAAATAGAATGGTAGAGTGTGCTTGGTATTTTCAGTTTAGTAATATGTCGTTTCTCTATTTCCTTGGTTTAGATTCTTGTTCTCAATTCACTTTGTGTTATATTTTAGAATGTTTGCAATGTCTGGATCTTGAAGAAAATAATGATAAATCTTTGTTGGCATCTCCAGTTCAACAATATCTTTCTTTCTTCTCTTTCGTATCTCCATTCCTTTGGTTCAATTCGCCTCTCAGTCCTCTTTGAAATGTACTCGTATATAAGTCACAGGGATTAAAGAAAGTAGACTCAACTCTGGGAAAGAAGAATACATTGTAGATTGTGGCTGTAATCTTCAATTATTTTCAGTTCCTTAAATTACTTTATCTTGTATTACTTGTTCTTGATTTTGTTTTACTTTGTATTTTATTTATATTTATTTAGTTTGTGGGAAATGTAGTGGAATAAGTGTCAGTCATCGGGAAAAGCCGTCATAAATAATGTAAACCTTAGCAAAATTCCTTCCCTTCTTTTTTTTTCTTTTTTTTTTTTTGTTTCACCTCATCTTGTATTTCTTTTCTGTTGTTTCCAGTTTATGGGAAGTTGAATAAATGTCTGAGTGGAAGAAAGAATTATGAATCGTTGCTGTTATCTTTAGTATAGCATTATCTTCTTTACTTATTTTCATTTCTTTGCTACATATCTTCAATGAGACTAATGAGGAAAAACTAAATAATAAGAGTATCTTTATTTTCTCCTTTTTGAAAATGCGAAAGTCATACGAAGTAAAATAGGCAGCATCTAAGTCTCAGAAGAAATAATAATGGCAATAAATCTCTCGTTTTCATTTTTTCGCTTCATTTCACCTTCTCTCCCTTTTTGAAATGTATTGAGGTCAGAGAAAGTAAAAACAATGTGCAAGTAAGTCTTAGAAAGAAATATTTATACAACTGACTTTAATACTGCATCTCTTTCTCTCTTTACTTACTTTCACTTCGTCGCTTTTTTACCGTGCGCTATTTTTCTTTCTGAAATATATCGTTGTCATAGGCAACAATTTATGTTAAGTCTTTCAAAAATGTATAGCAATGTCTATCACCTTTTACTTATTTGCAATTTTTCTTTTACCTATTTGCAATTTTTTGTTCTACTTGACATTCTTCCTTTTTGAAGTGTCAGTAGGACTTTGATCTATCTATATATACCTAGTCACACACACACACACACACACGTATGCGTTACAAGTAGGATTGAAAACATGTACAACTTTTTTCTCTCTATTTATTTTTATTGTTTTACTTCACTCCATCTTCAATTATTTTATGAAATATAATTAAAATAAAAATGCATGTGGATAAGGAGGTAAATAATGACCTACATCTTTCTCTTTTCACTTCACTCTACCTTCTATTCCTTCTTGAAATTTAGGAATTTAAAAACAAAAGAATATATATCACTTTATTGTTTATTCCTTTTTGAAATGTATGTATCTAAAAATTAACCCATCAAGTCTAAGGAGGAAAATAATAACATATACAATTCTCCCTTCACTGATAACGTAAAAACATTTTTGTTCTTTTTTTCTTCCATCTTTTTCTTCCTTCCATTTTCTATTCCCTCTTGAAATGTAGGTACGAGCTTCTAAAAATACATGCACACGTCTAGGTTAGGAAATATAAACAGAAATATATCGTTCTCCCTTGTCTCATTTTAATTTTTCGCTTCACTCCTATTCTGTTTCGAAATGTATCTAAAAACAAGTGCTTATTGTGTCTAAGGAAAAAAAATATATAACAAAAGTGCATCTTGTTATTTTCCTTATATATATCTTTCTCTTTTACTTATTTTCATCTTTCTGCTTTACTCCACCTCCTCCTCCCTTACCTTTTGTAAATGTATCTGGAATCGAACGCACATGCCTAAGGAAGAAAATAATAATGAAAGTGCATCTCGGAAAAAAAATAAATAAATAACGTACACTTCTCTCCCTTTACTTATTTTCATCTTTTCGCTTCAGTTCACCTTCCCTTGCCTTGCCTTTTAGAAATGTGTGCAGGTCGTGGGAAGTAAAGAAGAAGATATACCTGTGCGGTCAGTTTCATCCTGAGTTTAGCAGCAGCATCGTCTTCCTTTTGCTTCCTTTTATTGCTTTGCCTTAGCCGGTGCAAGTGCGTGAGGCGGTCAGAGCGGATCAGGAGGCTTTCCCCTGAATGGCGGGGTCGGGTATATGAGCCCCGCTGGTCGCCTCGCCTCGCCTCGCTTTGTTGAGGAGTAAGAGACGTCCAGAGAGCTGAGTCCAGTCGAGTCCAACCTTCCAGGATCTGTCTTGCTCTCAGGACGTATTGAAACGCTGCTTTTCCTCTTTTTTTTTATTGCCAGTATGTTGCGTCATTGTAGGGTTAGGTTAGCGGTCTTGTGTAACTGAAGGCGATTTGGGGAAGAAAACATATTAAGTTGTTCTGATCAAGGAAAAATATCTTTTTCTCACTTTTCACTCATTCACCTTTGCTTTCTGCTTCCTGCTGATTAAAAACTATACACGATAGCAACTAGATAGATAGCATTATATATTTGTCTTGCACTGAAACCATACAGTGTTCAAGTGTGCTGGAGCCTAAGCTGAAATGAATAATACCACGGAAAATTTGAGATCTCTTGATAAAAGCACGGCGAAAAAGGTTTTGTTGGCAATGGTACAACCCTATAGTACTTGAACTCTGAACGAAGCAAAGTCCTATTTGCTTCACTCGAACAGACAAGAGGAATTCAAATGTCAAGATTTAAAAGAACACGGAAGAGCGAAGAAGAGCAGAGTGGGAGAATGGAAGGGAAGAACAAATGAGAGAAAGAAATAAAATGTTGCGAGAGGGAAGAGTGGAAGGCCAATTTTCAGGGTCAGGTTCTGGGTTGGTTTAGTGTGGTGCTAACGAGCCGGTGCGTGGAGAGCTGTGCGGGGCTTGTGTTCCAGGCATCCCGCTGCGGTGTGAGGGGAGGAGCCCGCCACCACGCCAGCAACTGAAATGAAAGGAAATGTTGTATTGTGAAGGATACTGTGAGGCGGTGAGGTTGGGTACTAACGAAGAGACAAAAAAAAATATATATATATATATATATATATATTGCAAAGTTGGCAGGAATGTACCGAGAGTTCTTTCAAATAAAATGAAGAAAAAGAGAATGCAATATAGATGCGGTGAGGGTTGCACGCTAATGAATGGACCAAAAAAAAAGATCCTGCCTAATGTTAAATGAATTTTGGAAAGAGTATCACCAATAAAAGGAACTAAAAGAAAATGTAATATTGATGTGGTGAGGATGTGGTGAGGGTGCACGATAATAGATGAAATATAAAGAATGTATTATGTTATATGAAATAGAACAAGAATTTTCACCAATAAAGCGAGATAAAAGAAAATGTAATATGGATGTGGCGAGGGTGCGCACTGATAGATGGACAAAAAGAATACGTAATGATGAACAAGATGTGGCAGGAGTCCTCACAAAATAAAACGAACTGAAGGAAAATCTAATATGGATGCGGTGAGTGCACACTTACAGGTGAATTAAAGGAATGTGTTATATAAAATGTGATGCGATTTCTTACTCTAGGTGCATAAAAAGAAAACGTAGAATATGTGACGCTGGATGTACATTAATGAAAGGACTTACAAACGAATATAACGCAAGAGAAGTTATGTCGGAAATTTTCACGAATAATTCAAGTCAAAGAAAATGTGTTGTGAGACATGCTGTTCGGGTGTGTACAAATAAAAGGGTTAAGAGAATATATGATATTGGAAAAATGTAAGTAAATAAATGAATAAAATAAATAAACTAATAAAGTAAATCATTTTTATTTCCTTATGAAGAATTATTAATATCTCTAAGTGAAGTACTGAAAGAAAAAGCAGACTGTTTCAGAAAAAAAAAAGAATAATCGTGTGAGAAAAAGCCATTAGTCACGTAAAGAGTTTTTGTTTGCTTACGTTTATAAAGATTCATGACTGAAATACTGATAGATGTGACAGGAGAGAGAGAGAGAGAGAGAGAGTGAGAGAGAGAGAGAGAGACCAAGAGAGAGAGAGAGAGAGAGAGAGAGAGAGAGAGAGAGAGAGAGAGAGAGAGAGAGAGAGAGAGACCATATCCCAGGAAACGTTTGATTAAAGAAGAAATGACGTTATTGTGGTAATGATTGTATTGTTTGTATTGTTGGGTCCAAATAGAAACACCAAGGTAGAGTCTGGCTTATATTAACAAATGTACAAGGTAGCGTTGAGAAACAGAGGCGTGCAAACAATTAAAAGATGAGAGGCGCCTCTGGAATTAATATATGAATGAATTATATATAATAATAGTAATAATTCCAATAATAATCACACTAATCGAAGAAAATGAACTTCAATATATACTATCACAAGATCACTGTTTACATATAATTCTAAAGATTGTAAACATTTCTCAGTAATACAGAAAAAAATCTAAGACGCTAATCTTTGAGAAGAAGTACTAATAGCAAAATAAAGTACATGTTAGTTTGTTAAAAAAACACGAGTTTAATTTCCTTAATGATATTACTGGTGTTATTAAATTAAATATTGTTAGATGTGACAAGAAGAAAATATCCCAGGGAAGAATAGAACACAGTAACATATAAGTCGACTTATAAGAATTAATTGATTTAGTTATGAATAAATTATTAAAGACAACACACAGAACACGTATAGTCTTTAAAAAAATGTTTATCTATTTCTTAAACTTAACAATACCGTACCGCTTAACGAAAGTCTCCTGATGTAACAGTAAAAACACCCCCTTGAAAAAAGGATAGTTGAAGAAAATGCCAAGCCCAACACGTTAGTCTATTAAAGCGTCTATCCAGCGTCACCCTCCGTCGCCAGCCAAGAATAACACGCCGTCCTCCCTGACAGCGGCGGAGAGATAAATGAGATACTCTGGGGCGGCGGTCTAAGCCTGTTTGGGCCGCGCGGCACGGGACGCCTCCTCACTCGCTAAAAATAACACTCAAAATTTGGGTTCCTGACGAAGGGATGAAGAGAGGAAAGGCTGCGTCCCGTGTGTTGCTGATTCCTGTTGCTCCTGCGTGGCTTAATACATAAAGGTTAATAAGGAACTAGACATAATAAACAAGTGGAAAAGAAAGAAAAAAATAGTAAAAAGGCATTTGGTGAGGAGAGGTTGCGTTCCATGTGTTAATAAAATAATCAAGTAAAAGAAATAAAGACCAAGGAACAAAGTGATGGATGGAAAAGGAGAGAGGGCAAGGAACAGACGCAGAAAACATGGAGTGAAACAGATGAAAACAGCTGCGTGAGGAACGAACAGAAGGAGAACAGAAGGACAAGAATAACAAGTGCTCCAGAAAGAGACAGAGAGAGAGAGAGAGAGAGAGAGAGAGAGAGAGAGAGAGAGAGAGAGAGAGAGAGAGAGAGAGACAGAGAGAGAGAGAGAGAGAGAGAGAGAGAGAGAGAGAGAGAGAGAGAGAGAGAGAGAGAGAGAGAGAGAGAGAGAGAGAGAGAGAGAGAGAGAGAGAGAGAGACAGAGAGAGAGAGAGAGACAGAGAGAGAGAGAGAGAGAGAGAGAGACAGAGAGAGAGAGAGAGAGAATTTTCTTATATCTTTGAAGAAATTAAGGTAGAAAAGATGGAAGAGCTGAATGGAAAAGCAATGACAGTTACGAAACAGAAGCAAGCAGACACTAATACTACGAAATACTATTGAAGAAATGACTGACAATGAAAGAAAATAAAAAAAAAAACAAAAGCAATACAGAATCATAAACAGAGTACAGAATTATAAGGTAAAAACACTAAGATTCATATTGTGACGACTGGTGACGAAAGAAAAAAAACAAAGGAACGAAAGAAAACAGATTAAAAAAGAGAAAAAAAAGAAAAAAAAAACATTAAAAGAGAGGGAAAAGCAGATTCCAGTACATTACGAAATACGTATGACGAAAGGAAAGAAGAAAAATTCGAAGCTCAGCAGAGATAAAAGTTCATTAGAAAAATAAGAGGTGAAAAAAGGTGAAAAGAGACAATGACTGATGTATTAAAATGAAAAAAAAAAATTACTAGAAGAAAAAAGACAAAACATAAAATAAGCCACCACACGTGACTAGAAAAAGGAAGCATGACAAAAAGGAAAATAAATACATGCAAAATAAAAAAAATGCAAGGGGGAAGTAAAAATTTGGAAAAAAAGGGACATTTTTAATTAAACACGCTCTTGGCCGCCAAACAAAAAATAAATAAATAAATAAACAAATAAATAAATAAAATAAGCAGATAAAAATAAGAAATAAATCAGTCATTCACTTATTCAGTCAAATGAAATAAACAAAGGAAATAAATAATATAGATACAGATAAGAATAATAAAAATACAGAAATACTAAATAACAACAATAAAAAAATCAATATAAAAACATAGGGAGTAAAATTAGCAAGCTACATTTACGCGTCGCAGCAAAATTAGTATCTTTGTATTCTGTGTCCCTCTACTTTCCTGATTTCGCTGGCTATTTTTTTTTCTCTACGTTGTATTATATTTCAATTTTCGTTTTGCATTTTCTTTCTCCCTCGTTATTCTTTGCCTTTTTAATATTGTATCGTTGCTTCTCATTTTCGTCCTTTTTTTATTGACTTTTTTTCCTTTTTTTTTCAGTCAGATATTTTCAACGTCCTTTCCTTCCACCTTTTCTCATTTGCTCCCTTCTCTGTTTTTATACTTGTCTCTTTCTTCTCCATATCCGCCTTCCCCGTAGTTTATTTTACCCATTTTGCCAAATCTTTTATGCTTCTGTTCAATTCTTCCTTCCTTCCCCTTTTTTCATTTTACCCTTACTCATTTTCTGGCGTGTCGTCGCTATTCTTTCTTCCTTCCTTCTTCTCTCGTCAATTTTAGTTTCCACCATTTTCCCTCCCGTCTGTGTTTCCTCTTCGCTCATCTGACGCTTTCTCCCGCATTTATATTTCATCGTTTCACTGTTTATTCTTCATTATACGCGTTGAAGTGGACGCTCGCAACAAAATGTATCCACCGTGCCGGGTTCTCCCCAGGAACGTATATTCTTTCTATTCTTTCCATTTGCATTTTGCTCCGGGTTGCGTCTTTCCTCCCCCGGCCAGATAATACTTTGCCTCGCCATTGCCTCCATCTTCCACCCTCCTTCCATTTCTTCGTCTGGATAATAATGACGTAATTAGAGATCATTAGGTATTTGAATAATTCCTCGGAGGGAGAGCGGCGCCCCCGGCAGACGCCCCGAGCCGCTGGTTAATTATGCAGAACGAAGGACGAGAGGAGGAGGAGGGGCGAGCCGTCTTTTTGCGTCACTGCTTCGTGCTCTTTTTCATCTTTTCGGGGCAAATATTAACCTGGAATGCCCCGCGTGCTGCCGCGACGCCACGCTGTGAATGGAACAGAGTTAATATTTGACTTGGAATTAGTGTCATATTCTTACTTGAAAGCGACGGTAATCGGTGTGTATTTTTTTTTACCACGCGCTGGTGCAGCCTTCCCTTCCTTTCCCTCGTCTCGCCGCGGCAGGGACGAGCTGTGTGAAGCAGAGCCGAGATACGAATGTTGCGCTAAATATTGGATCAGGAAGCGTAGTTCTTTTAGCAACGCCGACTCTGGCAAGCTCCCGTTTCCTTATTCTAGTTTTTTCTCCTGCTTTATTTATCTTTTCGCTTTTTCTTTTTTATGAGTGGCGAACAATATCAGATCACTTAGGGAATCTTGACCACGATTATACTTTTTTCCTTTACTTTTTCCTACTTTTTTTCCTCTTGCTTCCATCTTCATCATGACTCTGAATAAACTACCACACCACTCTGGAACGCTCAGTAGGACGCTGTTTTGTTTATTCTTTTGCAAGCTGTTGTTTCCTTGTTCCAGTTTTTAGCCCTTCTTTATTTATTTTAATAAATAATTTTATTTTATTTTAAACATAATATTTACTTACTGTTTCTTGTACGTAGGCAGCAAACTAAACTTTTTTCTCAACCGTCTTTTCGTTTTCCGTGCTTTTTTTTTTCTCTCATAATGACTCATGAGCGAAATATCAGGTCACTTCCAAATGTAAGAACAATATTTAGTTTCTTTCCTCTATTACTCATATATCAACAGCAAATTTACTTTTTCTTCCCGCTGGTTTGTTTTTCCTTTTATAATTTTTTTGTTGGTTTATGAGGAGAGCATTAATTGAACTCGGATATCTAAGTAGAATACAATATTGTTTCTTGTGATTTCTCATACACCGATAGCAAATAAATTTTTCACTTTTTTTTTTCCTTCGTTCTTTTAATCCTCTTTTTTTTATGATTCATGAGATTATGAGATCATTTCTGAAATCTAGGTAGAATACGATTTAGTTGGTTTTTCATTGGTGCTTTATTTTTTCCTTTTTTTTCATATAGCTTGTACGCACAGCAATATCAACGTTGCATATATAATTCTGCATGGAATTTGCTTCATTTCTCTTATTATTCTTCGTGCATTTGGAGCATTTTTTTTCTACTTTCCTTGCAGTTTTTTTTCCCTTTTTTATATTGTTCATGAACGAAGTATGCAATCTAAGTAAACATGACTCGTTTCTCCTTTTTTGCTATTCTTTCAACATCTGAATCACGTTGTTTTGTTTCCCCAGCTTTACTCTAATCATTTGCTTCCTTTTTTTTTATTACGACATACTAGTTTACCAACATCATCGCAACACTCTTGTCTTCGTTCTTAAGCTTACCATTTTTCATTATGAACTAAGGAGTATTAAATGTGAAGGATGATATGGAAAGACCGCGGCAAGGTCTAAATCTTAAGGACTATTCAAAGCTCACTGAAATAGACGCAGGTATAAATAAAGTGAATATAAATAAACAGCTAAACTTAACGTCATATTATATAACTATTCCTTGAAGGTATTTTATTTTCCTCTCACTTTACCTTATTTTATCTTCTCACGATGTTAAGGAAAAAAATAACGAGAATCGACGCAGGTATAAATAAGTTGAATGCAAATACGTAACTGAATACAACTATACAATATTTAACTATTTCTGAAGATCTGTATTTTTTCTCACACTTTTTCTTCTCAAAATCTTAAGGAGTAAAAAAGATAAAAAGAAATCACGCAAATCAACGGAGGTATAAATAAATTGGATACAAATACATAATTAAATTCAACCCCATATTATAAAACAATTTTCTGAAGAGGCTGTATTTTTCTCATACTTTTTTCATCCTCTAAATCTTATGGAGAACGAGAGAGAGAGAGAGAGAGAGAGAGAGAGAGAGAGAGAGAGAGAGAGAGAGAGAGAGAGAGAGAGAGAGAGAGAGAGAGAGAGACACGGAAAGTCGACACAGGTAAAAATAAATTGAATACAAACACTAATATAATTAAACTTAATATAACCTCATTTCATATTTGCGTAAGGGCCTCGTATTTGTATATACTTATTCCTGCCGTACCTTGACCCTGACCTTTGCCGTTCTAACCCCTTTCCCCCTCTGCCTGAAATAGGACTCGGTGGCTCTATGGTACAGTGCTCTCCTCGCGGTATAATGGTTGTGGGTTCGATTCTCGCTAAAGGCAGTTTTTCGTTAGGTGATATAGCGCTTTTTCGTAACAATATCCGATGTAATATGACTTCGTTGTTGTGACGCTGTAAGTCGGTTTTTCTTTCCCACAAAAGATTTTAACGGATTCTTCTTTCCTTCTTTTCTTTCTTTCTCTTTCTATCCTCTCTCTCTCTCTCTGCCCCTTTCATCTTTCTTTTCTTCATTTTTTTTTTTTTACCTCAACCCAATCTTACCTCCTTTATTCACCATTTTTGCTTCTTTGCTCTCGTCCTCTTCTCCTCTCCCATATCTTTTCCCTCGCCAGTCTTCCCTCATCCATTTTTTCCTTTCCTTCTCCTGCCCCTTCCTCCCTCCTCGTTCTTTCATCACCATCTTTCCCTCTTCCTTTCCTCTCCCCCTCTTCCCTTTTCCTCTGCTGTCTCTTCCTCTCTTCCTCGTTCTTTCATCACTATCCTTTCCTCCATCCTTCTCCCCTATCCCTCTCCCATCCTTCCTTCCTCCCTTCCTCCCTCGCCCTTCGTGTTCATAACAAAAATGCAGCGAACCTCCCTCGGGCATAACAGGATTTCCTAATTTTCTCCCTCAATTAAGGGTTCCTGATAAGAGGCTCGAGGGGGTGATGTGCTGGGCTTTCCAGTGGGTCATTCCTGGGGCGGGGCGGTCGGACGGGCGGGTAGGCCAGGCAGTGCTTCAGGCAGACCTGGGGAGGCCCTTCAAGATCTCCAAGATCCGACCCCAGCTTGGATATTGACCTCCTCGCCCTGAGTCTATGTATGGACGCACCGGGGTTCGGGTTTATGATTAGTTTTTGCTTCACAGAGAATAGACGTTTTGTAATTGTGTCTGAGATTTGTAGTTTGTGCGTTTGTTTATTAGTTTAGGTAAGGAGGGAAGTAAGTTCTTTGATAAGTCATTTTTGCGTCACTGAGGATATTCTTATTTGATTTCATGTTTTTCTTCCATGCTAATACTGTTCTTTTCTTTACAGGCTAAGTTTGTCATCGCTAAAGTGGAGTGTTGTGGCGCGGTGAGTACCCAAACACTACCCATTGTTCGTCTATAAAGCTCGATGGCAATTGTGAACAGAAATGGAAGATGAGAGCAAGCCAGTGGAATATTAAACGAGAATCTGGCGGGACACTGAGCCAGAATCACGACCAAAATAACTGTGCACGACCAGGACATGGAACATGAAAACCAAGGGAAAATATTCAGACAACATGACGAAAGATTGGTACAAAATTCATGTCAACACACACACGCACACACATCTTCCTCCTCTGCAGCCTTCCCATTCCCAACATTCTCTCTCTCTCTCTCTCTCTCTCTCTCTCTCTCTCTCTCTCTCTCTCTCTCTCTCTCTCTCTCTCTCTCTCTCTCTCGTTTGTGATATGAATCTATATTTTACTAATCAGAGCCTGAGGACCTTTCCTTGTTTTCTTGTATTATTTAGTTTGTCGGCCACAGTTATTTTAAGTTTATCTTTATCACTGCGAATTCCATTACGTCTTGTTCTAACTTTCCATTTGTGTTCGTAATTGTTAACAAGCAATGTTTCTTCACTAAAAAAATTTTTACCTTTATGTTTAATTTACTGCAAATTTCACCTTTATGTTCAATTTAATATGTCTATAATTACTATCACCTATTTTAGCCGTTATCACTGCCAGTCCCATTACAGTGATACTCCACGGCTTATTCTACTATCCAAATGTGTTCGTTATTGTTAACACGTTATGGTATTTTAATAAGACGTTTTACCCTCTTGTCTAAGTTCACGTGGCGATATTATCAGTTACTTTAGGTTTATCGCCCTCGCCCCTGCCATTACGGTGATACTCCACAGTTTGTTTGCATTTTTCTTTTTGTATTCGTTAACTTTTAACACACACATTCTTTGATGCTAATAGTACCCTCATATGGCTGTATTATCAGTTACTTAGATTTATCGTTCTCGTTTGTGCCCATTACAGTAATACTTCACGATTTGTTCTTTCTTTCCAATTGTATTCGTAACTGTTAGCAAGGTATATTCATTTAATGCAAAATTCACCATGTCTAATTCCATGGGGTATATTATCACCTGTGTAATGTCGTCTGCATATAGTGTTAATGCTGCTAATGGGCGTCGTTGGGGAGCTTGTCTGTGGTAATTATTAGTCTCAGTCATGTGCTTAACTAGTCAGTCAGTTAGTTGATTAATAGGGCAGTTAGTTAAATAGTCAGCCAGTTAATTAAATGGTCAGTTAGCAAATCATTTAGTCATTAAGTTGGTCAATCAGTCAGTTATTTTGTCTATCATTGATTTAGTTCGTTCATTGGTCGTTTCTTGCGCATGTATTAGACTGTTGGGGGCTCGTGGCGGGCATTTACACATCCATGTATGAACAGTGATGACAGATGGGTATACATATTATAACACCTACTCAGTCAGGGGCGTTAGACAAGGGTATTTCTTCTTGGTATGTTATTACGCCACGTTATTGACACTCGTTCATTCTTGTGTGTGTTTACTTGTCCCATATGGTGAACGTGAGGGTGAACGGTCCAACTGGAAAAGGACCCGTAATTATTAATCTCTATGCAATACAAAATTAACATAAATAACATCACTAAGTCCACATGAAGGCATTAGAGCAACAATGAAATCACTATGCACACGTGTCAATAAAAAAAAATAAATAAATAAAATAATTAACAAATACATGATAAATAAACTACTAGCTAACAAGCTATGGTGACTATCCTTACGGTGCAAAGACCCTTCTGGGTCACATAAATCTCACATGAATGTTTGATTACCTAACTATGACAATTTAAGTTAAAATATCACAAAAAACACAACATATATGTAACAGTTCTGGGTGTAACGTAAGTAAATACAACAGGAGAGAATAACAAGCAACAAAGTACTACACTTTCCTAATATATTCCTAAACCTATCACAAATATAATAGATGAACACTCACCAATCTCTGGCGCTCACAGGAAATAAATCCACAGGTTTCAATCCAACAACGTGTGTGCGGCTGCTATAGCACAGATAGACTGCCGGCTTGACCTCTCTCCCTGAGCTACCTTCCCTCGGTTTACCGCTCGAGGGATTCATACACAAATGAAACACTCATTACCACTCATTATTCCTAGGTAGTTATCATATGAAACGACCAAATACTATGAAACAAACAAATATGAAACGAGCAATATACAGAAATAATTTGTATAGTGACCACCATCAAACACCATGTGTTACAGATATTCATATTTGATACATGGGCTGCCACGTGTAAACTTATTGATTCTTGCAGTTTTCTCCTCCTTTTTCTTATCTTATGGGTAGGCGCCACTTTTTTTCCCACAAAGACGGAGGTTACTGTATATAAGTAATCTAAAACTGGCAGTAATCTAAAACTGGCAACCAACATATATCATTGAAACAGATCGATGTGTTTATAGAGATCATTCATTATATCATCGAAGTCAAGATCGTATTTTCTGCAATTTATTTACTTATTTATTTTATTTATTTATCGTTTTTTTCTCTCTCTTGAATGGGTTGGGTGAAGTGGGAGGATGAGGAGTTACTTACTGTAAAATAAGTAATTCTCCTGACGATTAAACCTGCACCACAGCACACACCACCACCACAGCACTACATCACAGCACACCACCACCACGTCACCGCCACAGTACACAATAGCAACGCTCATTAGACCACGCAGGAAACTTCAATCATTGATAAACTAGTCATGGAGAAAATGCATTAATTTGACATTTATTTGCGCAGTCTCCCGTTCATGTAGAAAACAATATATTGTGCATTTTAACGGGGCAAAGAAAGCGTGTCATTTTAATTTTGTGCAGCTTCCTTTTTTTCACGAGGCCACGACCGTGTTAGCTAGCTTGCCAGCCGCCCGCCCATGCAACGGAACAATAATGAATTTCAACACAATAAAAATAATACTCATTTTCCGTGACTTCCGTGAACATGAAACCACGATCAAGCATGTCAACCGTCCGTCCATCCATGTGAAAAAAAAAAACAATACTGAATTTCAACATAACATAATAGAAATAATTTAATTTTGCGCGTTCTCTGTAAATATGAAACGATGATCAAGCAAAGTAAGGACCATATTCTGAAACACTGCGTACAAAAGGCTGTAGCTGAAGTTAGGCATGTTTTCAGTGGTGTTTTTACAGTTCTAGTGACAGATTAACAAGACATCATTAACTTTATTAACAGGGGAAATACTCTTTAGAACCCGTCTTACCATCTCTGTTCCCTTTGAAAATAGTCTTGGTGAGACAGCAAAGCGTTTCAGAATACGAGCGTCACCTCAGAAAAAGAAAATGAAAATAAATCGAGCTCAGAAGAGGAGAAATACGTTAATTTTGTGCGACTTCCGTGAATACGAAACTAGAATCAAGGAAGCCAAACAGGTCAGCCATGTGTGAGAATAACAGAGTAAAGAAAAGTAGAGTTAATTCTGTGCACTGACCGTAACACAAAGCAGCGCCCTTACTATTACATCAATGAGGCTTTATTTATTCTCGCCTCTCCGCTAGGCATAGGTCACAATAGCACCCTGTAGTGAACACTGGCCACGCTATCATAACACTACCACAAATGAGGAGGGAATTGGTAACCTCATTGCCTTTAATCTGTTTATTGTCTGTACATCGAGTGGGAATTAAAACATTGGAAATCTTTTTTTTTTTTTATTTATTATTTTTAAGGGAGTGATAATGTAGGAGGTTCTTTTAATTTTTGTTTTTGGCCAGCATCCTTCATGCACATAAGAGATAAATTAAATGTATATTGTTTAGATGATATAATAAAGCGAATAAAATAAAGCGAATATTCCTGATCTTCAGAGAGAGAGAGAGAGAGAGAGAGAGAGAGAGAGAGAGAGAGAGAGAGAGAGAGAGAGAGAGAGAGAGAGAAAATATTCGAGTCACAGATGAGAATAGCAGAGCAGTCTGTTTGGGGGAAGCCTGGGAGTGAATTAAAAATAGATTGTAGGATTGGGGGAAGGTGGGACGGAAGTAAAACAACATAGACCACACGCAAAACATTTCCACCATCGACGTGAATTTGCTGCTGATAAAAAAAAAAAAGCTGAAGGGAAAACAGTAATATGGAATGAGTAAACGCATCTTTCTCTCTGCTCGCCTCTCTGTTTAGATTACAGTGTGGCAAGCTGTGGCTTATCCAACAAGTTAATCTGAACGGACTAAAAAATCTTTCACGATCCTTTCCTGCTCTGTTCTGTATGTAGGTCAGTGTAGGTAACGAACACTCGTATTCTCAAATGCCTTTAAGTTTCACGAGGATTATTTTGAAATGTTATAAAGTATGTAGATAATTTTTTTGGGTCCTCATCTGTGGTATTTTTCTTACTGCTGTTACAGATTCATCGTTAAAGTTTCATTAGAATCGCAACAACAATGAAAATGTTGATACCTTCCACTTCAACATGTTTTCAAAGACCACATAAATGATTATTTGAGTTCTTGTGTTTTTTTTTTTTTTTCCTCTCTTCATTAGTAGTACATAATCATTGTTACATATGCTATCATTAGAATCGAGACACCCTGTGATATCTTCTATTTAATTAAGCCTATGCAGTTTTCAGTTTTGAAAGGCCACATAGTTGGTTTCTCATGTGTGTTCTTTTTCTTATTACTGATGCAAATCGATGTTATGTACTGATGCAAATCCATGTTTTGCTATCATTAGAATCGTGACATCTTTGGAAACACTGATATCTTCCACTTGAATCCATTAGCATTTTCGAGAACTGCTTTCAAAGAACAGATAGTGTAGTAGGATAGTATAAGAGGTGATAGGTTGGCTGTAATACGTGGGTTACTCTGTCTCCACACTGTAAGTACCACACACTATATCAGTTGGCAGACCCTTCCTTCATGTGAACAGTAGTAGAAGCGTTGTGTCTAATACGTAATAGGCAGTAGATTATATAAGAGGTGATAGGTGGGCTGTAATACATGGGTTGTTCTGTCCCTACACTTTCAAGTATCATTTGTTGTCCTTTAGGTATAAGTTGATGGTCGTTTCCTTTACATCTCCACGTATTCCGAGAAAACCACCAACACATCATCCCCGGTATTCTCGATCCTGGCACAGTGAAAAGAATCTGGCAAAGGCTCTTCCATGGTAGCTCTATTTAAGCCTTCCCACCAGTTAGAGGAAAACAATATTGCTTTGTTTTGTTGATACGGAACCTCTGGTCAGGAATTACACACACACACACACACACAGACACACACACACACACACACACACACACACACACACACACACACACACACACACACAAACACAAACACAGACACACACACACACACACACACACACACACACACACACACACACACACACACACACACACACACACTCGTACACACTGCAAAAGGTTTTCTACTTTCTCTCATCCCTATTCTGTCCACCTCTCTAATGCTAAAGTTAGCAGTATATCACTCTTTCATCCCTTTCAGTGGTAAACAAATGAACTCTCTGTGTGAGTCTCTATTTCCTCCTACCTATGACTTTAACTATTTCAGGAGGAAGGTTTCAAGATACTTCTCCAATTTTGTGTAATCGTTTTGCCTGTTTTTCCTTAGGGACTAGCATTCCAAAAAGGTTTTCTTTTTATATACGAGGTTTTGTAACACTTGGCCAGATCCCCTCTTACATAAGAAGAACCCCTCTTACATAAGAAAAAACAATAATTTTAAACTTATCTTAAGCTTATTTCTCAAAGCAGGATGGAAATTTTTCACGATGACTGGCAGGGAATGAAAAAATGTGGTTGGCGAGGCATGGTCGCCACACACTGCGCCAGCCAATAGCCACGGCCACACAATATCATGCAATAAACTTTGATGTTCAGGTTTTCTAGACGAGGAGAGGCTTTGAGTCAATAAAACAACACACTGATTTGGGCCCATTACGTTTACATGGAATTAACGAACAATCCACCACAGTCGTGCGGAGTTTGTGTGCAAATGGCGCATCAGTGATCAGATTACAGGAACACGAGCACAGAGTCACCGCTGGAAATGTTGTTGTCATGCGGCGAAACACAATGCTGAAGCCAGGCCATGCTTTGGTGACGCCAGATGCAACACACACACACACACACACACACACACACACATCGTTGAAAAACATTAAACTTGATGAAACACACACACACACACACACACACACACACACACACACACACACACACACACAAACGAGCGAGCCCACAAAAATACCCTTCGGGAGTATCTTAATTTTTTCTGACGTTTCAGAATTAAATTATCTTGAACTAATTGAATTAACCTGAATTATTAAAGCTCAGTAAAAACAATCAAAACTTTCACCATCTTCCACATTTTATTTATTTTACTTTTTTTTTTTTTTCATTTACCAATTTATTTATTGAGAGTGGAACCTCAGTATTCTCAAAGCGTTAAACATGATCATCTAAGGGCCTTTGTAGAGTCACGGCCAGTAGTCAAGCAACCATGTGCTCTCATTTGCACTGTATTTAGCATTTCTTTTCAGTCTTAAGTTTCCTGCTTAATGTAGAGTTTCTTTTAATAGCGTTTTCGGTTGAGTAACTATATATCAACCACCTAACCTAACCTAACCTGCGGTGTTGGTTTCTGGAACATCGGGTGTAGTAGGGCAATGAGGTTCTTACTTGTAAATATCACTTGGTCTAGACAGTATTTACCATGCAGTGTCTGAGTGCGAAACCCTTTTACCGGGAGTAGTTAGTGTCGCCACCTTATTACTCAGCTGGCAGGGAGAGAGGGACAGGGTATGTTGGGGTGTCTTGTGAGCTACGAGCAAATACCGCTTCCCTTAATTAGGATCAGCTACAAGGCCACCGAGGTAACTATCAAGCGTGTAATTACCATAAATATATTTCGGTACAGTATTAGTGTATTAGTGCCTGCGAGTGTATTAGTGCTTGCGAGAGAGAGAGAGAGAGAGAGAGAGAGAGAGAGAGAGAGAGAGAGAGAGAGAGAGAGAGAGAGAGAGAGAGAGAGAGAGAGAGAGAGACGCACATCCAGACAGAGAAACCCACCGGACCACCAGCAGACGGACCGGAGCAGACACAGGGCCCAGACTACAATCCCCAGCCTCAGTGAGTCCCGGTAATTCACCGGCGGCTTTCTCTCTTTAAGGCAAGACTTTGCGAATTAAGGAAACATTTATGTAGCAGAGGCCGAGCCGCTCCTCAAGACTGGCTGCTCAAGGGAAGGAAAACATATGGCCTTGTTTTTATTTCTGGTCCCCTTCCAATATTTTATCAGTATTGTTTCCTCCTTATTTGTTGATGCCGGTGGTGGTGGTGGTGGTGGTGATGGTCGTGGCGGCAGCGGCGGCAGTGATGGTGGTGGTGGTGACTTGGTTTTGGAGAGACTACTGGAAAAATCACAAACAAAACGTGCTTTTTTCGTGTACTTTATAATTAGAAACTGAAACATTACATGGAATCACTCAGTTTATGCTACTAGTAGGTTAATAATTAAGGAAACAGTCTTTTGTATTGAGAGACGAGTAATTTATCTATGAATCGGGGTATAAGTAAGTGTAATGAAGTAAACACTTCATATACAGCAAACCACGGAACACAATAGGAACTTATAAGGTAACGTTGAGGTGATCTGGTGGAGTTTGTTCTTCCTTTGTGTTCATTTGAGTCTTGACCAAATATTTATTCAGACCAGCTCATGAATGACACTAAAAAAGAGATGATGTAGCTCCACCCATGGTGAGCTAACTTTTAGGGAACTCTCGTGTATTTCAGCAAGGGCTTGTGTCTTAATAAACTCGGAGTGAAGTTAAAGATACGTCATCAAATTATAAATATACCTGTTGGGGATGTTTTGTTGTGAGGATCAGAAAGTACGAGTTATATATAAAGAAAACTTGAAAACCTTAACTTGACAAGGCTGAGAAATAAAAGTTGAGGAAAGTTAGTACAAACTCTGAGAAACTAGGAAAGCTTTTATATTGATTAAAACTAAAAAGAAAACGTTCGTAGTTCATTTGCAAATGTTTTTAGTTGTCACTCAAATGAAAGGATTAAAACTTCTTATATTAAGAAGAAAATCAGAAAGTTGAGAAATAGCAAACAGAAAAACTAGGGGTAGTTTACTTCATAATTAGAACTAAAGTGGAGGCGAGTTGTTTGGCAGAGGAAATAGAAGAAAGTGGAAGGCATTGTGGGAAAGAAATGCATAGAAGTAAAAAGAATAAAGTATCATTGCTAGGATGAATTTGGGTATAAAAAGAAAACCAGTGAGTGAAGGAGACACACAGCTGCCGGAGAGGATTGGAGGAGGTTGTGGGAGGACTATCTTGTATTTAAATCATGGACTGTTAATGATGATGATGTTGATAGTGGTGGTGGTGGTGGTGGTGGTGGTGGTGGGGGTGGTGATGGTGTACGTACTGTTTGTAGTTTATATAGCGGGAATAAAATAATCAAAATAGAAATGTCCATCCTCCTCTTTCTCTTCCTCTCCCTCTCTATTGTTTTTTTTTATTTTATTGTATTATTTTTGCAGTGGTATTTTCAGCATGTCAAAACCTTGCAAAAGGCGAGATTTTGACGTTTGTTCTGGCGTCAGTCGTTTTCCAGCCCGGTGTCCAGCGATTGTCTGAGAAATGTATTGGAGAGGGAGGGGGGAGGGAGGCAAGGGGTCTGGCACGCGCTCCACACACACACACACACACACACACACACACACACACACACACACACACGTTCGTAATAGTAGTAGTAGTAGTAGTAGTAGTAGTAGTAGTAGTAGTAGTTCATGAGCCTGTGTGTCTTCTCATTGCAACAGTATATCTAATAATTTGCTGCATTGACTTCACTTTTGTCCCAGGATTGTCTCATGTTCTCTGATCTGGTGCAAATCAGCTGTGCCCACTTCCACTCTGTCTTATGTTTTTCCTATGTGCCTCGCGTTCTCTGATCTGCTGACAATTCCCTTACAAGACATGAGAGTTGATAGATTATTAGATTAAAGAATTTAAGATTGGGAGTCAAGGCTTAACGCAGTGGAATCGTATGCAGTGTTGTCTGAATACTGAACACGGCTATACGATACATTGTGTGTTGTAAGGAGTAAATTGTGTGGCTAGAGAGGAAAGTATTGTGTATACATTTAAGTATTAGTACAAAAATGTATTGTAAGATGATAGCTGATATTTTCTTATTCCCCATAATTTGGAGTGTTTTATTTTTTCATCATTTCATCCTATTAGTTCCTCTCATTTTTTTTTTCATGATTTACAGTTTTTTTTTTCTGCTCCTTACATTATTTTCAACTTTTCTATTATCTCATCTCTCTTGTGTGGGGAAAAGAGCTTTATTTTCCATCATTTCTATAGGAAATACTCTTAAATAATTCTATATATATTTCTTATTTCCTCCGCACCTTTCTTGTACATTTGTCCAATGGTTCCTCTCTCTTTGATGGGGAGAGGGAAGGCAGGAGCGAGAGAGAGGGAGAGAGAGAGGGAAAAGATCCAGGGCCCACATCCGGCGCCGTGAAACTTCCGGGTTCTAATAAAAACCTTTTTGCTTGGTCTCCACAATCTTTTTTTCCTCCCTCACTTCTCGAGATAAGATACAGCGACGTACACCTGCACCACCACCACCACCACCGTCTTGCTATATCTCTTTCCTAATGAAGAATGTGCAAGCAATCTTACGTGCAGCTCCAAAGGACAAGAAACTCAAGTATTCATACGTGGTTTAATTTAAATTTCTCTCAGGCTGAATATTATTTTGGATTTCTTTTTCTCCGGAGTTAAGGAAGAGATATGCTTGTATGTACGGAGTGATAGACAAACAGACGAACAGACAGACACACAGACAGACAGGTACACACACACACACACACACACACACACACATTATCTCTCTCTCTCTCTCTCTCTCTCTCTCTCTCTCTCTCTCTCTCTCTCTCTCTCTCTCTCTCTCTCTCTCTCTCTCTCTCCAAAATCACTCAGAAAAAATCTCCAGAAGCAACACAAACCAACAAGAGCTGACCTCACCCATGTGTGTGTGTGTGTGTGTGTGTGTGTGTGTGTGCGTGTGTCAGTGCCCGTGTCTGTCTGTGTGTCTCTGCCTTGCCTTACGCCGTCTATTTTTGTAAGCCTTCGCATTTAACTTAGATCGTTTCCCGCGGGCCGAGAGAGGCAAACTTTGAGGATCATCTTGGGTGGCGCGACGCACTTACTTAAACTTCCCCAACAGCTGAGAGAGAGAGAGAGAGAGAGAGAGAGAGAGAGAGAGAGAGAGAGAGAGAGAGAGAGAGAGAGAGAGAGAGCTTGGCGTTCTAGTAAGGCTGTCAATTTCTTCCTCTTGTAACGACTGGACTTCGTTCCTCGTTGAGCGGCCGCTGATAGACAAAGGACTCGGTAACGTGGTGCCTGATGGCTGGTTGAGTGGAGACAAGAATTAGATGGTTAGTGGAGTGGAGAGAAGAAATAGATAACTCGCTGAGAAAGAAAGAATAAGAACAAAGATAAGAAGACAGACAAATAAACAGATGGTCATAGACAAACATGAACGCAGCCAGCCAGCCAGCCAGCGAGCCAGCCAGCCAGACAGACAGAGAAAATTTCATCGGTAGTTTCATCCTATTTTACATAGTGAATAGCAGTAGAAAGACGACACACATTCATCCCTCACCCGCCGTAACAGTTTATCTCTCTGAGCCAAGCGTGTGTTTATCCCGTGTGTTGCCTCCCAAGTAGCGCCGCGCCTTGATAGGACTCATGTTTTGATGGCAGCCTCTGTCTTCATGCAGCCCAGACACGCTATGTTTTGCCAGAGTAGACACGTATTCGTTTTCTCCGCCGCACCTCGACACTCGCCACTTACTGTTGCCTTCCATTTGTAGTGACACGAGACTTCAGACTAGAATACACCAAGGGTCTGTGATCGTTTATGGTCTAATTGATAACGTGTATAATTTGAATTTGCCTTTCATGTCTAGTTTGTCTTAATGCTTTCAGATCTGTTGTCTTTATTTGTAGAGACATGACAGTCGAGGCCAGAATCCGCGTGGGCCTCTCTGATCACTTGTGGTGTAATTGGTGACATGTATGACCAGGGTTTATATGAGTTTCTTGCTTTGTGTAGGGTCATCGGCGACAGTTTCTTATTGCTAGTTTGTCCTAGTTTGTAGTTTGTAGTGGCAGGAGAGTCGAGACCAAAATCCACTAGGGACTTGATCACTTAAGGGGTTTACATTGTGTCCTGTCCTGGCTTCACTCCCCGGAGGTAACCTCTCTCTCATAGGCAGTTGATCCTAAAGCCCTCAGATCAGTTTTCCCGTGTTTCCGTGACGCCCCAGCAGAGAAATTGACACATTTAACTTGGAAATGGTGAAAGAGGAAATAAAACATGCTCTTCTTTTTCTCTCCACTTTTATTTCCCCCTTTTTTTTTTTTTTTGTAACGGTTTTTCAACTTTTTCGATTTTTTTTTTCTTTTACGTATTCTGTTGGGAGAGAGAGCATGTTTGGTTGTTTTCTATCAGTTTTTTTCGTGGTCAGTGTGCATTTGGGCCGCATCCTCACGTCCACTGAAACGGGAGACGATGCAAGGCTCTTTTTTTCTTTTTTTTTTTATACCTGGCGTGGCGAAGGACAAGGCGCATCCGACACTGAATGCCTAGTGTGCTCGCCTGCCGCCCGCTGCTCTGTGTGTGTGTGTGTGTGTGTGTGTGTGTTAGCTTATTGGGATTTTTTTCTTGTTATTGTTGCTGTCGGTTGGTCTGTTGTTGTTGTTGTTGTTGTTGTTGTGGTTATTGATATTATTTTCTTCCTTTTTTTTCTTATTTTTACGTGTGGAGAAGAAAACAAAAAAACAAATCGGAAGAAGAAAAGGAGAAAAGAAAGAAGAGTAGGAGAAAGAGGGGGTAAAAGAGGAGAAGGAGGAAGAGAAAGAGGAGGAGGAGAGGAGGAGGGAGAAAGTTGATATGATCCCTAAAGTCCAATTAACCTCTTACGCGGGACAAATGGCTTAAAAATTACCGCCATGTTGCCCATTACGCCGATTTATGTGTGGCTTTGCGTCAGACCGACCGTGTATGTGTGTGTGTGTGTGTGTGTGTGTGTGTGTGTGTGTGTGTGTGTGTGTGGTGGGGTGGGGTGGGGTTGGCTTCTGGTTATGCTGTTATTGGTGGTGTGTATATACTATTATTAGTATTGGTGGTGGTGGTGGTGGTGGTGGTGGTGGCGCTACTACTACCATTACTACTCCTACTACTACTTCTACTACTAATACTACTACTGCTGCTGCTACATTTAATTTAGGGTAACTACAGTAATAAAAATAGTGATAATATATTCTTATCATCACCACCACGATCACTTCTACACAACAACTGCCACTAATGTCTCTTCGTCGTTTGCACCTAATTTCCATAGCAACCTAATAAGAAATAACATCTAACTTGCATCTCAATACCGTCACCTCAAAATAGAAAATAGTCAGTTCAGCAAGCAACGTGACTTTGGGGAAGAGACCGTTCCTGTCACGTTAGTGTATCACATCAGAACTACTGTTGCTTCTCTTTAGTATTTGTGGAAGAGACTTACGTAAAATACTGACAATGCTTCTATCCCACAACACTGAAAGGCACAAAGACTGAAGGAACTTGATATTGAGCAGCTTTTCAGTATGTTGTGTATTCAGAGTGACGGCGCACCATTGCATCTGAACCTTATACCACAGCAGGTCCTTTGTTCCCCACTCAAGAGGCTTCCGGCACTAATACCCACTCTAGTGGCGCTCGACTGGTTCGCGTGTAGGTTGGAGAGCCGGTGCCTTGCAGTGGGAGTAGCAGTGAGCGCGCTTACACGTCATTGTTGCATCGGAATGATCGTGACTCTTTCCTGATCCCTCGTATTGAGTGTGTTGGAGGGTAATGACTACCCTTAGGGTGTACTTCACTGCCTGCCGTAATTATGGGTGCTTTAAGTTATATTTTACTTGTTAACATATATTTCAAGCCAACTCTACCGTATTTCAATACATTATCTTAAAAGTTATTTTACTTAAAAGTTATTTTACGTTATATGGTAACAGCTTGGTCTACGACTAACTTTGTTTATGAACAGTTCATAAGGTGAGCACAGATATCGAGCAGAATTTGCTATGGCATAGGACAATAACTTGGAAAGCGAGCAAAAAAAAAAAAAAAGCCGATGGTTTTTCTCTCCCACATGCGGCGTGCGTCGTTCCCTGTCGCAGCCATCCTCTTGTTTCGCTTTGTAACGCTTGATAGGTCGTCCACTTCTTGCTTCTGTTGTTTTTTCCATTGCTTCTTTTTCACTATTACACTGCTTCTTCAGTCCTTCTTAGCAACTCTTTTTATGCAACTTTTAATGCATCTTGTATTTTTCCCTGGCTTAAGTTTATCACCAAATAGTTTTAATACTGTGCTGACTCCTCAGTCTTCTTCTAATCTCCTGTGCCATCCCTCCTCGAACGCAAACGCTCCCTTAGATACTGTCCTGAGCTTTGAGAAGGAGGCTGGCTTGCTGGACTGACTGTAGATATTGAATGTTAGTTCGGTTTTAAGCTCCCTGTCTTGTTTTGTTTTTCATTTTTCAATCAGAATTTCAATGTTAACTTTTTTTTTTCTGTTGTGGCACACGATATAGATATCATGTTACGTTTCTATTTCTATGAGAAGTGAAATATTACCTTATTTTTCTCTTACATCTCTGTATGTTTTAAATTATTCACCTTTGTATCCTCTGTATGTTTTAAATTATTCACCTTTGTATCCTTCATGATATTCACATGCATTTCATTCTAAGTTTTATATCCATGCTGTTGTGTTAACTAATTTCGTATGATGAGTGTTACACCTCCTGACCTTTACTGCTGAAGTTCCTCCTTGTACGATATAATCTGCCATTGATTTAAGTAATATTCTCGCCACCAAGCTGTTCGGCTCATGATGCCTCGCTAAGACCTGTTCATCTGCTTAGTGCACCGCTGGGCGACTTGAAAGCCTGTGTTATGAAACCCTTTGTTCTCTCACCAGGACTACCATGAAGATCTGTGTTCTGAAACCATTTATACCCTCACCAGGACCATCATTGTGGGATCTGAAATCTTGTGTTCTGAAACTATTTATATTCTCATCAGGTCTATCATTGTGTGACTTGAAGGGCTGTGTTCTGAAACGATTGGTTCTCTCATTAGGACTACCAGTGTACGATTAAAAGGCCTGTGTTCCGAAATTATTTATTCTCTTAAGGTCACAAAGATGATTGATAGGGGTCTCGTGGGTGTTTTTTTTTTTCCATTGGTATTAATAAAGATATTAAAGGTGCATAATCCTCGTCGAATTATCACTAGAATCATATAAGGAACCTTGAAGTTATTAACCTTAACTAGTGTTTATGCAAAGGAGTCGAGATAAGACATCCGAGAAACTCTGAAATTCTTCGTCTGTTTTTAGTTTTTCCCTTCCTTTGGCTTACATTGTTTCAAGAGTACTGGGCCACCTCCGGAACTACGAGTACATTTACTTCCGTTCTGGCAATCTTCTGCTCAACTTTTTTATATTTTTTTATAATCGTTATTATTATGGAAACGACAGACTCCTCTCAACCATATTCACACTTTTGTAGCCTTCGTTTCCTTCATATTGTGAAAGCAATTATGATGAAAGTAGCAGTGGGCGGTGGCGGCAACAGGTGTGTGGCGGCGCGGCGTGGACTCATTACTCCCTCCAGGAATAAAACCCGAGTATCTTTATTGATAGTGCGCCGTTATTACTCGCGGCTAATTGACGCTGCTGGTCTTCCCCGGCGAGGCGTGAGGGACACACACACACACACACACACACACACAGAGGCGTGTATCATGTGTTCTGTGAGGGGGCGGCGAGGAAAGGACGGCGTGCTATACCAGTACTAATGCTAATGTTACTATTACTGTTACTGTTTCCACTCCCGTTAACATTGCCTCCATCAGCCTTACTGCTGTTGTTTCCATTTGCTCCATTGCTACTGCCTGTCTTCATCACTGCCAGTGCTGTCGCTTCTACTATTACCATTGTCATTGTCCCTATCACCACTGCCACTCCCTTCATGGCGCTGCTCGTCAGCTGCCGCGGCGACAGAGCTCCTGTATATTTTTACCTTATTTCTGACCTTTTACTACAACTTCCTCTATTTTGAAGTCAAGTGCACTGACTGTGAATGTGATAAGCATGGGAACAGCATCGTGGATTGTGAAAATGTTGCTGTTGTGGGCTGTATTTGTGACATTTGTGGTGGAGACGATTGCAGTGAATGTAAACATCCTATACGACCGTGCTGCCCTCCTCGCCCTGCGGCCAGCGCTGGACTCACCACTATCAAGTTCCTGAGCAGTTTGAAGTATTTAAACGAGCTACAAAACAACGGTGGCAAATACGATAGTCATAAAGAAGCATGGAGAAGTAAACACGGCAAGCGACGACGAGGGAGACGATCTGGCGTGAGGGTACGGCTGAGGAGGCGAGGGATGCGGACACCGCTACCCACCATAACTTTTGGCAATGTACGCTCCATTCGAAACAAAATAGATGAGCTGTCTGCATACTGCAAGTATACGCATGAGTATAGGGACAGTGCCTTAATCGTTCTGACGGAAACGTGGCTTCAAGATCAAGATGCAGACAGCACCGTGAATGTGGATGGTTTTAAGCTCGTAAGGTCGGATCGGAGAAGTGTAGAAAAGGAGAAAGGAGGCGGAGTTGCAGTCTATGTGAACGATAGATGGTGTTCACAGGTTACCGTCAAGGAAAGCCAATGTGTGAAGGACATCGAATATTTGGTGGTATCATGTCGGCCTTTCTACCTCCCACGGGAATTCGGTAAAGTTGATTTATTTATCGTTTACATTCCTCCTGACGCTGATGAGTCTGTTGCAGCTGAAACTTTAGAAAACTGTATCAACAAATATGAAAATGAGTGTCCGGTGAGCGTCAAGATAATATTGGGTGACTTCAACCACTGTGACTTTCAGGAAAAGGTACCAACATACGTACAAACGGTTAAGTGCCCCACAAGAGGAAACAGAACACTAGATAAGCTGTTCTGTAATGTTAAGGAGAGTTATCGTGTTTTAAAAAGGCCCCCCCTAGGTAATGGAGATCATAATATGTTGTTCTGTGTGCCAGTGTATAAACAAGTTCTGAAGAGAGAAAAGTGTGAACAGGTAACAATTAGAAAATGGGATGAAGATAGCAGCATGAAACTTCAAGCATGTTTCGAGTGTACCGACTGGTCTGTTCTTATAGACAATGAGATGGATATCAATACAAGCGTAGACATCTTTAATTCCTATTTTCAGTTCTGTTTTGATATGCTAGTACCTACAAAAGTAATCAAGATATACCCTAATAATAAACCGTGGGTGACTAAAGAATTGAAAACTATGTTGAATGAAAAAAGAAGGTACATGGTTAACGGTGATAGCACACAACAAAAAGCAGTACAAAAGAAAATCAATAAGAAAATAACTGACTCAAAAAAGGACTATAAAGAAAAGATCGAGGGTTTATTTAGAACGAACAGTACTAAAGATGCGTGGATAGGACTGAAAACTTTATGCGGACATAAAGAAAAGACAAATATACCATATCCACAAAACATAACCACTTACGTTAACGAAATGAATTCCTTCTTTGCTAGGTTTGAGAGGTATAATTTTAGTGAGGAGTGTAATAATATTATATCAGACACTCAGAACATTTCAAGTGAAAAGATTTTAATAACAGAAAAATGTGTATTGCAATCCCTAAAGCGGGTTCGAGCTAGCAAGGCGACAGGTCCTGACGGTGTGCCAGCCAGGGCACTCAAGTGTTGTGCAGAACAGTTAGCTCCAGTGCTGAGGTCACTCTTTCAGCACTCTATAGACCACGGTATCGTGCCACTCAAATGGAAGGAGTCCGAAATTAAACCCATTGCGAAAGTGAAATTTCCCAAAGTTTTTAATGACTTTAGACCCGTTGTTTTAACTTCCAATATCATGAAATGCTTAGAAGATATTTTAAGGAATATTATATGTGACAGTGTTGACAATTTTAAGGACCCCTTTCAATTTGCATATTGTAAAAACAGATGTGTTCAAGATGCAAGTTTAACTTTAATGAATGAAATAAGTAAACATTTGGATAAACAAAATACACAAGCTAGAATCTTGTATGTGGACTTCAGTTCTGCATTTAACACTATGCAACCCCACATTCTTTTAAATAAATTAATAGCAATGAACGTAAATAGCTATGTTTTGAGATGGATTTTTATTTTTTTAAGTGAAAGACCTCAGTATACCACGTTGTACAATGTTAAGTCCAATATATTAACAACTAACACAGGAGCTCCACAAGGCTGCGTCATGTCCCCTGTTCTTTTCAGCCTATACACTGACGACTGTAGAAGTGTATGTAGTAATTGTACAATTGTTAAATATGCTGACGACACTGTAATACTTGGTAAAATTTCGGATGATAAGTGTGATGAATATGTGTCCCAAGTCAACCAATTTGTGGATTGGTGCAAATCAAACTATCTTGATCTCAACATAAAGAAAACCAAAGAGATGATCATAGATTATAGAACCAAAAATCGCAGCATACCTGATCCTATTATAATTGATTCAGAAACTGTAGACCGAGTAGAAGAGTACAAATATTTAGGTCTTATGATTGATAATCAACTAAAAGGTAGTGCAAATACCAATATGGTATTCAAGAAATGTAAGCAGAGACTTTATTTTTTACGTATTTTAAACAACCTGCATGTAGATAGACATATAATTAGCCTTTTTTATAAGTCTACAATAGAGTCACTATTAGGTTTCTCCTTAACCACTTGGTATGGCAAGCTAACATGTCATGATAAAAGTAAGCTTAAAAAGATTGTGCGAAAATCACGGAAATTAGGTGCAGAAACAAAACCATTAGATAAGCTGTTCCTTGAACAATCTATGAAGCAGGTTGAAAAAATCATGAACGATTCATTTCATCCCCTCCACTCCTGCTATGTATTCCTCAGGTCAGGCAGAAGATTAGCTCTGCCGACTCAACGCACGAACAGATATAAGAACTCATTTGTGCCAAAAAGCATCATGCTCTATAATCACCAACACTAAAACAGCAATTGTGCAATAGATGTGTGACTGTGATATATCTAATACATGTATGTAACCTTAGTATGATGTGCAATTATCTTAACTTTCAATCATTTTAACTTTTATTTTGTAAATACTTTTTAACATAATTTTTATATACTTTTACTCAACTTATATTGTACGGAGCTCTGGCCAAAGCAAATTTCAATTTGTAAGCTTATTATGCTGCATCTTGACAATAAAGTTATCTATCTATCTATCTATCTATTCATCTCCACACTTTTATCTCTACTTCTGACATCTCTACTGCGTTCGTTCCACCACCACCACCATCACCACCACCACTCAAAGCCAACATGACATCTTGAATTTCTATGTATGTCCCCACTACTACCACCACCACCACCACCACCACCACTCTCACCACCATCACAACCGTTTTCATTATCATTTTCCTTGTCTGCTACCGACCTTTCACCATCATCAACCATTACCAACTCACCAACACGACTGTTTTGACGTCGGTCTGTTGGTTATAGCAGCAACAGCAACAACAAAACCAGTAGTGGTGGTAGTAGTGGTAGTGGTAATAGTATTAGTAGCAGTAGCACCATTACTTATTTTATGATACTTTCCACAATCCTACTCAGCTCCCAGCCTGCACATAAGCTTTTAACTCAGATTGGCGTTCACCGGCCGGCGGAATGAGAAAGGAAGAGCCTCCCACACACAGGTTATTGCGAGGCGACGCTCCCTCCACGTCATGCTTACATCTTTATTACTAAGAGCGCTTTGTCTTCTTGTCTGTTTGTCTGATTCACTTTTATACTACAATAAAGCCTAAGATGGCAATGAGACAACACCGTCTAATGCAGGGGTGTCAAACACGCGGCCCGCGGGCCGCAGAGCGTATATCAAAAGCGCGGATTCGAGAAAGCGACCGCGTTCGAAACTCACCCTTAAAGTACTATCAAATGCGCGGCAAGGTTAATCCGTTCACTCGCTGTGTCATTGAGAATCATTCGGTGTGTCATAATGCTTCACACTGTTCACCGAGACCACCGCGAGTGTCTGTCTCGATGGTTTCCTTGTTCAGTCTGCTGCTGTTTCCTGACAGTCAATCCTGTGTTGTCATAACTTGCAGCTATGGAGTTTACGATTTCCCAAACAAACAAAGGCAAGAAGTGTTTGATGCACGATGGATATAAATACAGAGTGGACAGTACATTGGTGGACGGATGCATTTCTTGGAGATGTACCAACAAGAAATGTAAAGGTAGACTTAGAACAGACAACACACTGACTGCCATTGTTCCAGTTGATTTGGAGCATAACCATGAAAAAGAAGAAAGAAAACTTGAAAGACAACAACTACGTGCACAGGTGAAACGGAAGGCGACTGACGACATGACGGCAAGGCCATCTAAGCTCATTAGAACGGAGTTGCATACATTTCCTGAAAATGAGCTAGAATCAGGTGATCTAAGATCTATAGCACAATCATTATACCGAGAAAGACGGAAAGCGTATCCTGTATTGCCTAAAACTCGTGAGGAAGTACATCGTGCTCTAAATTCTATGAATACAACTACGACGAAAGGTGAAGATTTCATCCTTGAAAATAATCCATATTCTGGTATGGTTATCATTTCATGTATTACTAATCTTGCATTTCTGGCGAACAATGCTGAAGAGATCTTCGTTGATGGGACCTTCAAGAGCTGTCCGAAGTTCTTCTACCAACTATACACCATACATGGATTGTGTAAAGGGCATTATATTCCATTAGTGTATGCCCTCTTGCCAGGTCAGTCTGAAGATATTTATAGAAAGCTGTGGAAATGTTTAAATGACATTTGCAACTCAAAGAATATGCAACTGGAACCCTCAGTGATACATGTTGATTTTGAATTTGCCATGCTCACTGTTCTGAGAGAGAGATTTCCAACCGCTGTGATCAAATGTTGTAGATTTCATTTAGGCCAGGCATGGTGGAGAAAAATTCAGAACCTGGGCCTAAGTAAGGATTACAAGGACACCAACAGTGATATAGGCCAGTGGCTGAAATTATCATTTGGTCTACATTTCATTGACCCAACAGATGTAGAAGATTGCTTTGTCGAGGAAGTAATGACAGAGGCACCTCAAGATGAAAGATGTATTCGCTTTGCAGACTATCTGGTTGATAATTATGTAACAGCAGAGTCAAGATATCCCCCAGTGCTGTGGGCTGAAATCCCCTCAAATACAAAGCGTACGAACAATGTTGCCGAATCTTTTCATGCTCATTTCAATGAGCAATTTTATGCATCCCACCCATCTATATTTGTATTCATGGATGTACTAGGAAAGCTCCAGACTGCTACTTATGTTAAGATCAAGAGTGTCGGTAAACCAGCAAGTATGCGGAAAGTTGATCGAGACAGGACAGAGTATGCCGTGACACAGTACAACAAATTTATCTCTGGGCAAATAAATCGACGCAATTATATGAAGGCCTTGGGAAACAGATTCACAGCAAGAACAAACGTGTAACTGAGTTTTTATGGAAGAGGAGAAGTGTTTTTATAAAGGATTGCAAGGTGTATGACGAATGTTTTATTACATAAACTGGTTTTATGGACACATATTTTTTATAGTTTCTATAAAATTTTTTAAAGTTTTATAAAGGACTGCAAGGACAAGCCTGTACTAAGGTGCAAGAAGAATATACTTAAAAGGTCAATCCTATACTTAATTAACAAATATACAATTTTTCCTACAACAGGTGAACGATCGTTATTGAACGTATAAACAATCTGACTTAGAGGTGAGTGATAAAACGCGCTTTTGACTTGATATTCTAACGCGCTTTTGATAGCAATATATCAGCAACGTTTTCCGCGCTTTTGATATGCCAATCCGCGCTTTCGTAAAACGCCGGGGCCCCGCATGCGGCCCGCCACACTACTATGTGCGGCCCGCGGCACGTCTCATATTTCAGTCTTACAGTTGGTCTTTTTACAGGAATGATTAAGCCAGCCAGCCCTTTGCATTTTAAAGTCATTATATAAAGATATAAAGATACTATTATATTTTTTGGGGCGGTGATGTTCCTCTGTGGTATAGTAACTCCCAACCTCGTCAAGTGTGTGTGTGTGTGTGTGTGTGTGTGTCCGGCTCGCCGCCACCCGCCAACATTCTCTCTCTCTCTCTCTCTCTCTCTCTCTGTGTGTGTGTGTGTGTGTGTGTTATTGTTAAAAGTATTTTTCTTAATTAAAGTAAGTGATTGCAAACACAATGTCACCAGCAGGAACTTTACCATCTGCTTCAAGTTTTCTATCGTGTTTTGTAGTGAATGAATTATTCTCATATATTTTTACGTAAATCATGTGACCATTTCGTCTCGTCGACTGCGTTCCAAAGCCAGTGACTATAGGTGACGAGAATACACGTAGTCGTACGGGCCCTGCTCCGTAATATACATGTATTAGACGTGACCATAACTCGTCATTCCTCCGTCTCACCGAGAATCGGCCTTTGACTTCTGTCCTGCTTTGTCCTTCGAGAGCGTCACAGCGTCAGATTTTGGTGTGACTCTTACTGCATATCATCTCATCATGATTTCCAAGAAGCGAACAGTTACTGAAGAACATCGTGTGATGCAGGAAAAGTGGAAAATATCTTACTTTTTTGCTGAAGTGAATGGAAAACCAACTTGTTTGATTTGCAACCAAATTATAGCGGTGTCAAAAGAATATAACATTCGGCGACATTACACAAGCACTCATGCTTCAAAGTATGATGTGTATAGTGGAAAACTTCGTGAAGAAAAAGTAAAGACGCTAGAACAGTCTCTCAAAAGGCAGCAGTCAGTGTATCAGCGTGTTCATGAAGCCAGTGACACTGCAGTACGGGCAAGTTATAGGATTGCACGGGAAATAGCTGTGTCATCGAAACCATTTTCAGAAGGGGACTTTATAAAGAAATGCATGATGATGGCCGCAGAAGATATTTGCCCTGAAAAACGTAGATCATTTGCAAACATAAGCCTTTCAAGAAATACAGTTGCAGAAAGAGTAAATGAACTGTCAGAAAATCTTAATAGTCAGCTCAAAGAAAAAGTTGCTAAATTTGTAGCATTTTCTGTAGCAATCGATGAAAGTACAGACATTACTGACATAGCTCAACTAGCAGTGTTCATACGTAGTGTTGATGAAAATATGCAGGTAACTGAAGAATTTGTGGAATTAGTACCAATGAAAGGAACAACAACAGGGGATGATATATTTGTGAGTTTGACTGGTGCACTTGATAGGATAGGTGTTGACTGGAAGAAAACTGTGAGTCTGACAACAGATGGAGCATCTCAAATGGTTGGTAGAAAGGCTGGCGTGACAGCAAAGTTAAAGGAAAAACTACTCACCCTGAATTCAGACCATCAAATTCACAGTGTTCATTGCATAATTCACAGGGAAGTGCTTTGCAGTAAAATATTAAAGATGGATCACGTTATGGATGTTGTTGTCAAGGCAGTAAACTTTATACGAGCGCGAGGTCTGAACCACAGACAGTTCAACTGCCTATTGGAGGAAACTCACTCTCACGGTCTGCCTTATCACACTGATGTTCGTTGGTTAAGCCGGGGAATTGTGCTGAAGCGCTTTTATGAATTAAGAAGTGAAATACAAAGTTTCATGCATAACAAAGGAAGAAATGTCCAGGAACTGAAAGACTATGATTGGCTTCAAGATTTAGCCTTCATGGTAGATATGACAGAACACTTGAATTTGCTCAATACAAGACTGCAAGGTCGCAATAAATTGGTGACAGACATGCATGAGTCCATTCGTGCTTTTGAGGTGAAGCTCAAACTTTTTGAACGTCAACTAGCAGCGAATAATGCTGCACACTTTCCTACACTGAAATCATTGCAAAGCACACCTGAGTTTCGTGGAATTATCAGCAGAGAAAAGTACTGCAACATGATTTCCAAGTTACTGAACGAATTTGGAGAAAGATTTGCAGACTTAAAGAACCTTGAGAGTGATTTCTCGATCTTTCGAAATCCTTTCGCTGCAAATCCTGATGAGACACCAGAGGATATTCAGTTAGAACTAATTGATCTTCAGTGCGATTCTGCGTTGAAGGAAAAGTTCTCAAGTGTTGATATTGGTACATTCTATCAATATGTTGGGCCAAGATATCCTCGAATCAAATGTTTGGCATCAAAGATTATGTCAATGTTCGGCAGTACCTATGTCTGTGAGCAACTCTTCTCACTGATGAACTTGAACAAGTCTGGACTCAGGTCTCGGCTCACTAATGAACACCTCAACTCAACACTGAAAGTAGCCATTGCTCAGTCTCTGGCGCCAAACATAGACGAACTTGTACAGACCAAGAGGTGCCAAGTTTCTGGGAGCAGCACGACCAGGAATTAAGGTAAATGATGCTTCCTTTTCTTTACTGGTTTATCTTTTGGTTACGTGTGTGCAAACGCGAGTGAAGGTAGAATATATTATTATTATTATTATTATTATTATTATTATTATTATTATTATTATTATTATTATTATATAATTACCTATTATTATTATTATTATTATTATTATTATTATTATTATTATTATTATTATTATTATTATTATTAATATTATTATGGTCATACGTGATTATCTGGCCCGCACATTGAATGTGAAGGTGAAATCTGGCCCCTTGGGATAAATGAGTTTGACACCCCTGGTCTAATGTGAATGGTCGATGTACTGAAAATTAGTGAGATAAGAGGAACTGTGAGTATAGAGTGCTGATTTCCCCACAGGTGTGTTGTTCCAAAGCTGTACTGTTTTCCTTTTTTCTTTGAATGTTTCTCACCAAAAATATTACGGGAGAAGTTGTGATAAGTTTATCAATACTATTATTATTATTATTATTATTATTATTATTCAGAGCCAGATTATGGAGATAGATCCATGACGCCTTGCAGTGCTCGGGGAGTGACAGGGCAAGGGGAGAAGGCACCCAGGCGAGGAACACAGGAAGGAGGTGTGGAGGTGTGCCAGTGAAATGAGTGAAGTACTGAATGAATCCATGTACTGTATCACTCAGTCAATTTAGAGGGCCCACCAGTACCATGGTGGTACTAGTGGTAGTAGTAGTAGTAGTAGTAATAGTAGTAGTAGTAGGAGTAGTAGTAGTAGTAATAGTAGTAATATACCTTATGTAACTTGTTATAATAGGAAGCAGCTGAGGAAAAGAGATGAGAAAAGAAAAACTGAGAGGAAGTGACTGGTGAAATGATGAAAGATGAGCAGAGTAGGGAAGGGGGGGCTCGTTTGGTGGCGGAAGTGAGGTAAGAAAAGGTAGGTGAGGTGACAGGGAACAAAGAAAAAAGGAGAAAATGTTAGTAAAGTGAGGGAGGAAGAGAGTGGAGTTGGAGAAGAAGAGCTAGGCTAGGTATCTGAAGTGAGAGGGAAGAAAGGATAAATGAGATTAGAGAGTATATATATATATATATATATATATATATATATATATATATATATATATATATATATATATATATATATATATATATATATATATGAGAAAAGTTTGTGAAGTGAGGAGAGAAGACTAGAGTACAGGAAGAAGAGACTGACTACGTGAGTGAAGTGGGACAAGGAAGGATAGGTGAGGTGAGAGAGGACAGACAGAGAGATAAAGGAGTAAAGCTGGTGATGCGAGGGAAAGAGATAAGTGGCAGCGTCTAGACAGGCCTTCAGGTTTGTGGGGGGCGGGGAGCAGCTGGTGTCTGAGGCTTAAGTGTTGGTAGCAGACGGGCGGGTGAGGGACGGGCGAGTGTGTCTGTCAGGGTGATGGGAGGTCCCTTGAGAAGCGACGCTGGCCTGGGAGGCAGAGGAGAGGGAATGGTAGGTTACGAAGTGCGTTGTTTTGCTATTGACATTACTCCAACAATCGTATCCAGAAGCAGAGACGGGAAGGTTATGTAATGTGTTGCTTGCAATCGAAATATCTCCAAAAAACATAGCAGAAGAGGGAGGATGGTAGATTATGCACTGTGTTGTCTTGCTATCGACATTATTCCGACAACCTTATCCAGAAGAAAATCAAATATTGGGGAGACTATTGTTTGAGGAGGAAAACACTGAAACTAAACAAATAATGTATCGATTTTGGAAGAAGAGAGAAGAGAAGAGACCAGTAATGAAGAGGAACATGAGGGAGGCTTAATTGGCTCTCATCAAAAGTAAAATTTATTGTTTATCTTATGAGAACCTGACGACTAAACGTACTTTTTATGGTATGGTTTACTTGGTGACCAGACTCAACCTCGTGTAAAAAGAGAACAAATAGGAACAAAGAAAAGGAAAGAAATACTGACTATAACCATTTTTTTTCCGTAACGATTATTTTCAGGACTCAGGAAGGAAGGAAATGTCGCGGAATTTAAGTAGGAATAAAAACCATCGTCCTCAGAGGTTGTCCACTAGGGTCACCAAAAACAATGTTCCAGGACGTTAAACACACACACACACACACACACACACACACACACACACACACACACACACACACACACACATTTTGTATTCTTAAACATTCTGGCGTTTTACCTTGATTGGTCTGAATGTCCTTAGGGATTTCTAAGGGTGTTTTCTTCTCGGTCAAGGGTAACAAAAAAGGTTGAAAAAGATCCGAATTTATAAGAAATGTCTTTAAACCTCCCTTTTGAAACAGTTCTTGATTGTGCTGATATTTTAACAAAGATTCTTCGTCACAAGTAAAAAAACATTAACAGTATAATCATATTCGTATGTATATTTATCCTTTGAACATTATTCCTGATGAGAGACCATAAACGTTTACGAATACGATGACGAAATAGTCCATGAACCTCGTCTCAAAATCTTAGGTTTCGGTACCAAATGAGGGCAATAAATTTCGTTGTGACTAACTGAAACATTTACCTCTATAGTCTTCAGAAAAGCATAATAGTCCGGTGTGAAAATCATTTATTATTATTATTATTATTATTATTATTATTATTATTATTATTATTATTATTATTACATGAAACTTTATGTCGCACAGTAATGTTAAGTACGATTGGAATAAAACATTTGTTCATATTAATGCATCAAGAAGCTACATTACTACGACGAAACATTTCCTGCTGAGCGTCGCCAACATAACAAAAATTATGCTTATTCGCATTAACGTTATTCCTCCTTAATGTTTCCGTGATGCTAGTTAAGTGGAGGCTTTCTAAAACATTTCATCCACGGCGCTCACGAGGCAAGTGTTGTTTGTGTGTGTGTGTGTGTGTGTGTGTGTGTGTGTGTGTGTGTGTGTGTGTGTGTGTAACCCCCCCGCCGCACTGCAGATCTGAGGCTGATATTTAAACATTTAGTATTGGACTCCCCAATCTCATCGCAAAGCCAGGACTTAAAGTATTATTGTTATTATTATTACTATTATTATTATTATTATTATTATTATTATTATCATTATTATTAATATTATTATTGTTATTATTATTATTAGTAGTAGTAGTAGTAGTAGTAGTTGGTGTTGTAGTAGTAGTAGTAGTAGTAATAGTTTAGTGTGTGTGTGTGTGTGTGTGTGTGTGTGTGTGTGTGTGTGTGTGTGTGTGTTAGATTATCAATGCTGTTAATGTAAGGTCGCCGACAACAGTTAAGTGGCTTTCACGATAACGAACCAAGTCCCACAGTAACGACGCAGGATTTTCTTCTTCTCGGTTTCGACACGAATTTCCCCTTAAGACGAGGGAATCTTGGCTAAGTGTTCTATTCTGCACAGTAGGACGAATCCTCCCTCCCCAGCGACCCATCCCAATGACGTGGTGACCTTGCATTGGTAATTTCATATCCGCCAGTGAACGCACACCAAAACCAACACCAACACATACACAAACACAAACTACGGCACACAAACTGCAACACACACACACACACACACACACACACACACACACACACAGAGAGAGAGAGAGAGAGAGAGAGAGAGAGAGAGAGAGAGAGAGAGAGAGAGAGAGAGAGAGAGAGAGAGAGAGCAATTTGGTAAGTCGATTCCTTACCGAGTGTCGTCTCTCTCTCTCTCTCTCTCTCTCTCTCTCTCTCTCTCTCTCTCTCTCTCTCTCTCTCTCTCTCTCAGTCCTTCACACCACTCAAACTAAGCCTCTCTCTCTATATATATTTTTTTTTCAGCCACACTCGTTCCAATTATTCTAATGACTCTGATCTATTAGTAGTTATTACGGAATTGTAATTTTGTTAAGAATCCTTTCAATTTTTTGCATTTTTATTGTGGAATCTGGTAATTTTATGTTAAAACTTTATTGTGATATATATATGAGAAAGACAGACAGACATGCAGGCAGACATTCACTAAGTAACTAACTAAATATCTAACTCTCTAAGTAAACCATGAACTTCGTCGTGTCGAACTGTCCTTTGATTACGGTTCCGAGATGTCTTAATATATCAAACTCCTCTCAGGCATTTCCTGATAATTCCAGACTGGATGATTCTGTGATTGTTCCTCCATCCCTAAACCTTCAGAATATCATGTCTGACATAGAAAATCTTTATAATTATGTTTTCTATTTCCTCTCTGGCCTTGATCCCCGGAAAGCTTGATAGATCCGTCTTATTGTTCTCTGTAATTGTGTTTCCGTGTTTGCTCCTTGCGTGGTCAGCCTTTTCCTTCTGTCGATCAGCATTTCTTCGTTGCTGGAGATCTGTCCACATTCAACTTTTTCCTAAAAAAAGGCGACCGCTCCAGACCTCCAAACTGATGTCCCGTTACCTTAATTTCTTGCCTTCCTAAAGCCTGTCTGGTCAATTCCCAATAGAAAACTGAAGCACCTCACTGTTCTCAAACTTTTCTTTTTTTTTCTTGTTAGTATGGATTCCGTAAAGGACGGTACACTGGCGATCTACCTTTCCTTACTAAATCTAATGTTAGAAATTTCTATGGATTTTTCTTTTTTTTATACTCATTTCCGCGGCCTTGGTCAGCCTCCTGATACTTTAAAAAAATCATTAAGACGTCTTGAACGAAAACAATGGCTGAGTCTCGCAGCGTCGTCTTGAGAAGGATGATTTAATAAGAGTGTCCACATTGTCATCGCGAACAAAGGCGGTGTCTCAATGATCACTTCCATTATGCAAGCAGGACGAGGAGAAGCTCCATGTCCGCGTTGTGATCCTTTTTGCAGCCACCTTCCTGCCTCCAGTTCCCCGCCCTCTGTCTCCTCCCTACCCCTTCCCGCCTTCTGGTTCCTTTCTCTGTTCTCCGCCTCCCGCCTCACACACTATGCACGTGACAAGCTCCGATTCGGCCTCATGGCACGGTCGTCGGTTCTAGTTGTGTGTTCTTTCCAATAAGGACTACATATTCTGCAGTTTTTTGCGGTCAAGTGTCAGTGCTCAGTGTTCGCAGCCAGAGTCACAGCACAAGGAACGCTGCATCGCTATTCCATTGTTATGATTACTCAGGAACGATATATTTCCTTCTTAAAAAGGTAGTTCTTCAGTATATGTCTATAAACTCAACACTTGATCATTTTTAAAAGTATGATATGAAAACCATTGCATTGATGGGAGTCTTTATGAAGAAAGTGGAATAGTGAAAATATGTTTACGATTTAAAGAACAGATATTTTTAATAATCAACTGGAAACGATAACAGTAAATATATCAGTGCATGGGGAAGGTTTATGTAGGTGAATGATGTAAATACCCGGATATTTTACTTCATATTTTTAGTGTTTTGTTTGTGACTGCAGTAACATCGACTGTTTGTCTGTCATTGTGACACAAACTCGTACTCTCGGTGGCACTGCAGTCAGTCAATATATCGCTATTCAAATATTGTTGGTTAAAAAAGTATACAAGATATTATTTTACTATTCAAGTTTCCTTTAAACAAGAGATAATCTGGGGTTTATCGTCTTAATTAAGGCATTTTTTCGATATCTTAAAAGGAATTTGAAGAGAGAGAGAGAGAGAGAGAGAGAGAGAGAGAGAGAGAGAGAGAGAGAGAGAGAGAGAGAGAGAGAGAGTAACCAATGGTAGTGAGTTATATGCATACTTTCACTCCCATCTTGTCGCATGACACCACGACTTGATCACACTAGTTCCTGGCTTGCCTGCGCTCCCTCACACACCTGGCAACATTCTCACAGCCGCCAGTAAGCAATCCCCAACGCACATCTGAATTTACGAGCACCGTGTAATGCTCTAGGGAACTATTTGCTACTTTTTTGTGACCAGATTCGCCTTGAGACACTTGTAGTAGGAGTTTGCAAAATGCTATTACTATCAATCTTGTTTTATGGCTCCCAGTACCCGCCTTACCTACAAAGTCATCTGCATAAATTGTGTACGGGAAAGAAAAAGAAAACGGCACAACACTTCAAGAATAGGTTACTGAAACGAGTGAGGACCGAGGAGTATTGCTGTGTTATACAGGTGAGGTCTCCTAGCGCTGTGATAGAACATGTTGCGATATAACAGTAATTTGCTAGTGTTGATTTACCCTGAAACAACTGATAACGCATCTTTAACAACTGTATATAGAATTATAGTAAAGTGTTAACTATCGTTCGAATGATAGTCGAGAGAAAGACTCAAGTAGAAGACAAGATAAGAAGGAAAAGATAGCATAAAACTAGCAACAGGTCAGAAAAATGAGGCTGCCAAGAATATAGAAAACAAACATGCATTTCGTAGACAGAAGCAAAAGAACAAGGCTTGGGAAACATTAGAATGATGATCGAGACGAATTCAAGAAGCATACACCACAAGGAGGAAAAGATAACAGAAGAAAATAACAACAGATCAGGAAGATAAGACTAGCAAGAAATACAGGTAGGAGAGAGAAGCAGAGGAACGAGGCTCGGAAAACACCGGGATGACAATCGAGACACGAATTCAAGTACCTAGAAGACAAACAACACAGGAGGAAAGGGTAACAAGAAAAAGAAATTAGCAACAGGTCAGATAGATAAGACTGCCAGGGATATAGAATGCAGAGGAATAAGGCTCGGAAAAAAAAAAATTGGATCATAACAGACACACAAACTGAAGCAGCGGACGACACAAAGAGGAAAATATAACAAGAGAATAACAACAGGTCAGAAAGATAAGACTAGCAAGAAATATAAAAAGCAAGCACGCAGTTAGGCGACAGAAGCAGAGGAACAAGGCTGTGAAAACAAGACACACAGCACAGGGAAGCATACTGTGAGAACTACGAGATAACGTAATGTGTGTGTGTGTGTGTGTGTGTGTGTGTGTGTGTGTGTGTGCCAAGGAGCCACCGCCGCCGCCTCTGCCTCGTTAAGGGATCGGGACTCCAGCAACAGATGATTTCTTGGGATACTGCAAGATGAATACACCATTAGTTTGATTTGTGGAACCATTATCGTGTGTAAGTACGAGGCGGCGTCTTTTGCTTGTCGCGGCGCACCGGAAAATATCTGTGTCCTCCTTCTTCAAGCTCCCCGGGATCAAGCACACACGGCTTAGGGAGGCAAAACAATAGAGATTTGTTACCCGAGAGATGCAAGAGGTGGAGTGAGTGCCGCCCTAGCTTTCAAGGAGAGAAATTTTAGGAATGTGTGTTTCTGGGTTGAAGTATTTATAGTTTGTGTGCTTCTGGGATGAAAAAATGTTAGTTATGTGTCTCCCAACCCTTTCAGAGAGGAAATTTTAGGAATGTATGTTTTGTGGAGTTAAAAGTTCTCGTTTTATTGGGTTCTTGAAGTTGAGTGAGTATTTAGTTGTTTGGGTTTGAGTGTGCTTGGCTTGCTTGGTTGTTGGGTTTGTGTGAATTGTGTTTTATTTACTCGGTTAATTAAATTCAGTGAGTTGCATCTGGTTTCCCTGGCCTGTGTGTCTGGGTGAGTAATAATACTTAGTTCATTTTGTGTAATTATTTATTTTCCTTACATTTTAGTGCGAAATTGTACTTGGCTTACTCGGTTCTTGGGATTTGGGTGGGCAGTAGATCAAAGATTTGCGGAGAAAATATGACCGTTTTCCAGGTAATTAATCTTCTATATCTACGACGTATGTGCGACAATATTGGTTTTGTGATCCATTTCTAGGCAAAAAGGATTTATTACAACGTGTCACCTACAGTTGGCTACTCTTGCCATGAGGAATGATTTGCCAGGGTCCCTCGATTGCTTAGCACACACACCCCACTAGGGAGAAGAGTCGCCGTAGTGGTCTGGGAAGGCAAACGTGTTAGCGTCTTATATTGAACCCATTTAGAAGCTGTAGCGGAAGTTACAAAGGATATTTTCATGATTCTAGTAATAAGATGAAAAAAAAGTCTGCATTACTAAATTTAAGAAGGATTCTGCATCATCAAAAAGTTAAATAAATAAATGAATGATAATATTAAGAAATGAATAAATAAAAAAAATATAGTTTTCAAAGTGCAACCCCTGGTCTCTACAACTTGTGTGTGTGTGTGTGTGTGTGCTTGCGTGTGTGTGTGTGTGTGTGTGTGTGTGTGTGTGTGTGTGTGTGTGTGTGTGTGTGTGGCGTGGCTGTTCTACACACACACACACACACACACACTCACACGAAGTAAGTATGCTTTCCCAGCCCGCAACGACACAAGCTTAAAAATATGTAATAGAAAAAAATCGCGCGTTGCATGTTCGCACACACGCAATAGAAACAGTATTGTAAATAATCTATATGGAAATATACAAGGCATTCTCTATGCATATATGTCGGTTACTCTGTATATCTGTTTGTATGTGTCGATAAAAAAAAAGAATGAATAAGAGAGAGAGAGAGAGAGAGAGAGAGAGAGAGAGAGAGAGAGAGAGAGAGAGAGAGAGAGAGAGAAAGAGAGAGAGAATAGATGACAGACTGAATGAATGAATGTAAACACCACTTCACATTACAAAAACACTTACAGCATCACTAAGAGACATAAAAGAGCGAGAAGCAAGCCATTCTTTTCCAAGAAGCGTGGCGGCGAAAAATAGGCTAGTTTGTTGGAGTGCTGGGGGTGCGTTCATCCTTCACTGAGTCACCTCGGCCACACTACACGCTCCTCCTTTTTTCTCCCTTTTCAAATTCTGGCCAAGAGAACAAAAATGAGCAAAGAAAAAAGTTAATATGGCGCTCAAACACACACACACACACACACACACACACACACACACATCTCAGAAACATGCTGCCGCCTGACGCGCCTCGCCCTACCCGTGCCACCAGACACCACAATAAGATAACGCCCCTAAAGGCGCCACGTACGGACCGGTACAGACTCAGTGCGATTCCCACCATGGTGCGAGCCATCAATCAATAGTCTCTTCTAGATTTGACTTACCTTTAGGATTAATGTCAAGTATTTCCCCACCCCCAATGTACATTTTCAGTATGTTGACTGCCTAAAAAATAAACCGTTTATTATTATTATTATTATTATTATTATTACACACACACACACACACACACAAAAAAAAAAAAAACTATTGGAGAAGAATGCAAGAAAGTTAGCCAATTTAACTTCGAGAATGCCTTCATGCTCGCCTTTTTAAATTTATCATTAAAATTTCTGAATTTATCATTAAAAGGGATGAAAAAGTGAAGATTGCGGTTAATTCCTGTATTAATGAGATGGACAGAATAAGCTTGGTGGTATCAGCGAGGTAGACAGACTACGCATGAGAATTATAAGGGATTGTACAGCGAGGACGTGTTAGAAACAGGAAGGAACCATTTTGTTAGCGTGCAGAAAATAACGCTAGACAGAAAATTGAACTTATGAGTAATGGTAAAGAAAATTAGTAGCGCAGAAATTTAATACAGGATGAAGATATAAGGTCTCTCAGTTGTGGTCAAGACTTACAAGGATAAAGCCTAGGAGACAAAGCTCAGTATTTCAGGGTTAATATGAAAGCAGGTCAGCAAATATCAGAAGCATGTGCACCACAAGGTCTGCTTGTGGTGGTGTGACGGGAAGAAAATTAGATCAAGTTGCAATTTTTATCAGTGTTGTTATACCATCTTTAGATCAATTTTTGCTGTTTAGAGTGTTTAGATATTACATGTTCGGCGATGTGGAATGTCGGGAGGTTACAGTGTATTCAGTGACCAAGTAACGGTGCGTCTTTTTGTTCCCTTTAGCCCATGCCCCTCTTACATAAAAAAGAGTGTGATTAGCAGGCGTTCCCACAGCTCCCATAGCCGCGGGTGTGTATTGTGTCTGCGGCATCTATTTTTATTACCGGTCATAAGTCATTATCCTTGAATTACTTTCACCATTGCATAGCTTTGGCTCATCGATTTGCTGAACACATCATGAAGTTATTTTCAATGAAAATTACGTAGGGAAGAATTAAGGAATATTTTCTTCATAAAGTAATCGTACCTGAATTAACAGTATTACACTGTATTCGTATTCGTAATATATCTGTAGTAAACGTATTCTAATACATTAGTATTTTTATATTCACACCCATCTCTGCCAGTGGTGTAGTACGATATGTCAGTCAAAGACTTCAAGGCGCATCACTCTTACCTGCTACACTGCCGTAGGAATGACAGCGGCATCAAATGAACCTTGAGCCTTCCCTCGGCCCGCGCGCACACGCCACACGGCGAGCAATGACGCTCGCAAAGTGCGCCGCTGTGCACATGGCCGCCCACTAACAGGCCACACTCATCGACAGTTTAATCAAAAGTTACAGCGTCAGCTCCCCTCGGGACGTAATGGCACACGGGCCTTGACAGACGGTGGCAGCGCAATTAGCCCTAACATGGGGCTTTTCCCTTTATATCACGATGGACTTGACCTCCTCCACTGCAGCGATGCGCCACCGGGAGGCGAGAAGCTGAATGCACGCCACCGGGGTGTCTGGCGCGTTTTACTTCACCTGGCTAAGACTGTGGTAAGATTCTTCATTACCTTTTGTTGTTCTTGATGTTTTCTTCATCTTCTTAGTATAAAATCTTGCTTATATCTGCTCTCTCTCTCTCTCACTCACTCTCTCTCTCTCATTTGCCATCTTATCTTCTTCCAGGATTCTCTTCATTTAAAAGTTTTCCAATTCTTTCGTTCTCCTCCTCTGCTATGACATTGCTTATTTTGTCCTTTTATAATGTTGCATTCGAGTCAAATTCTTTGTTGTTTGATCTCTGCTCTCAAGCTTTTCCGTAAAGATTTTTTTTTTTTTTTTCAGAAGCTTTTAAGTTTCCATTTTCTCATACATTTCATTCAGTGCCGCAGCCTTCTTCGTCCTCGCTCGCTAGTGTTCTTTTTGCAGGTTTATTTGCTCGCTCCCAACATGGCTTGTTTTCCTCTATCTCCGTCAACAGCCCTGCCGCCTCCTCGTCCTTTCTTCCTGGCGTTCCCTTGGGGCGCCTGCTTGGGCGTTTGCATTCCACCGCCGCATCTTTGGACCGTATTCTGAAACACTTCCGCGTCCGAATCTCTACTACTTTCGAAAGGCCCTGGTTGAAGCTACACGAGTTTAAGAATTTTTTTTTTTTTTTACGGTTCTAGTGACATATTAATAAGATGTCTACATTATACCAAAAGGAAAAGCTGTCTTGAAAATCCAGCCAATCATCTCTGTGGTCCAGCAAAATAGTCGTGGGAGAAAGCAAAGCGTTTCAGAATAATGACCTTTGTTGTGAGGCGAACCCTTCCCTGTGCTGTGAGACGCTGGAACGCTGAGACGCTTACCTCCGCGTTGTAATCATTAGTCTGCTTCATGGCTGAGTCAGATGCGAGGCTAGAATGGCCCGGGACGCGATCCTCTCAGACTTACACGCATGGCAGAGGAAATAATAATGCGGCAGAGGGAATAATAATGCGAAACGGGAAATGATGATGTAGGAGAGGAAATATTAATTTGGGAAATGGAAATAATGAGAACACTTATGCTTCCTATCTTGACTACCTTCAACGTACGGATTTCCAAGTGTCTTAAATGATTCTGGTGATAGTTTTACTTGGATTTTGTATTAGCAACAGGAAAAACACTTCTGAAGCCTTAAAAATTAATAATTATCAAAGAACAGAACAATAAATTAATTCCTCCCCTCTTTCCGCCATCCTGTCCAGGTCTATCACTCTCCATCCCCTCGGCAACACTTATCAACAGCACCAGTTAATAAGTGTTGGCGAGTGTTGCACCGCGAGGCCCGATAACTGACAGGTGAAAAGTTTCCGATACCACGCCAGAATGTGCAGGTGACCATCACGCACTGAGAGAGAGAGAAAGAGAGAGAGAGAGAGAGAGAGAGAGAGAGAGAGAGAGAGAGAGAGAGAGAGAGAGAGAGAGTGTGTGTGTGTGTGAATGTTATACCAGAAAAGGAATGTATATATTCTTTTGCTGTGACGTCAATTTTGGGGACAGATAATTAATTCTTGACACAGTCACTGCATAACATATTCCTGCTTATATCTTCCTATCATTCCTCTCCATAAACATCAATAACTTCCACTGGACCTCATTAAACTATCACTACAACCATTGAGTATTCATTTAAGAATATCAATAACTTTCTCTGGAGCGTGTTAAACTTTCACTAGAGTCACGAAAACACGGAAAACCTATATAACATTCACTGTCTGTCAGGAACCTGTTCAACTTATCATTAGAATCACGAAAACATCCTTGGAAACCCCAATAACTTCCACTAGAGTAGACCCTGTTATGACGGCTCGAGGTAGGAGATACAGGACATTAGAGACTACAATTCCTGATTTCTAAAGTTCCTGACAGAGCACTTTCCTGTCCCAGCCTAACCCACTATAGCCCATCCAGTCCTACACTCTGTACACTGCAAACAACCACCAACACTCATACACACCCACACTCATAAGCGGATGCCCAGTGTTCCCAACAGCTACAGCCACACTTCACCAAATCACTGCATGACAAACTTGCCGTGTATTCATAAAAACCACAATTTCTGGGTAAGAGTATGAGTGAGTGTCACACTGGGTAGCATTGGGCGGTAAAAAAAATAAAGGGCAAAGTGTTTATACGTTTGATGCAGCTGTACAAAAAAATAATAAAATAAGTAAATAAAAAAAAAACACTTCTCTAACGCATCTGTGTGTGTGTGTGTGTGTGTGTGTGTGTGTGTGTGTGTGTGTGTGTGTGTGTGTGTGTTGCTCCTGGCATTGACACGTTAGGAGTGTTGTGTATCTATGAAGCGAAACAGAAGCCGACACACACACACACACAGACACACACACTAAGAGAGAAGCCTAAATCACTAAGCACAAGCACACACACACACACACACACACACACACACACACACACACACACACACACACACACACACACACACACAAATCTTCCCCTTCCCTATCCTAACAGCGCTAACGTGAACACCTGCACATATGACGAGAAAGTTAACGCGTGAAATCAATGTACATGTTTTTATGAGTAGTGTGGCTGGGCGCTCCTTGCCTCTCCCACCCCTGGATGGCCACGCATGCAGCTATATCCGCGCAATCAATGACTAGCACTAGCTGTGAGACGTAACGGGGCAGTCGAGAGAGAGAGAGAGAGAGAGAGAGAGAGAGAGAGAGAGAGAGAGAGAGAGAGAGAGAGAGAGAGAGAGAGAGAGAGAGAACACTGCAAAACCTTCAGTAACTTCCATCAAACATGTCAAATCATCACTAAAATCATGAAATCACCCTTGAAAACTCAAATAACCTTCACTGGAACATGTTAGACTATCACAGGATTATGAAAAGACTGCAAAACGACAATAATTTTCAGTATATCACGTTAGAATATTACTGTGATTATGAAAACAGTGTAATGCCCCTCATAATGTCCACTATATCACGATAAAACTAGTAGTGATAGCGCATGGAAGCCTTTGAGACCAGGGCCTTGGATTAGATAGGTTAGGATAAGTTACGATAAGTTAAGTGTGACTAGATTACGGTAACTAACCTAACCCACACCAAAAATAACAGTGGCTGATATTTATTTAGTGAACTACTACAACTACTACCACCACTACTACTACTACTACTACTACTACTACTACTACTACTACTACTACTACTACTACTACTACTACTACTACTACTACTACTACTACTATTACTACTACTACTACTGCCCATTACATATTCTCAGTTAAAAAAAGAATATTTACTCTCTCATATGATATATCTAACGAAATATAATACGAACGTAAG